>NC_057769.1:17895210-18082719 GCF_010389155.1 Erigeron canadensis
TATCAAAAACAGATCGAGTTCAATGCCTTTTGCTCGATTTCTCTTACTAATCTTCAAAAGTGAGTTGGGAAATGAATATATCCTCACTGGAGCCAACTACATCAACTCTCCAAGGATCACCAACACTGTATAGAAGACTCCAGCATGCGATCTAGAGCTATTTGAAGCAAGATATGCTGAGCTCACTCCTGCAATGTATCAGGTACTACTCACTGTCTATCCTGAGCAGTATGCCCCTAACCCTGCTGGAGCTGCTGTGTTGGTAATCCCCCCAGCAGCCTCCAAAGCTCCCAAGAAAACCAAAAAGAAATTGCAAAAACTCTCTTCCACTTCACCTCCTGCTGCTGTCCCAACACAGCAGCAACGAGTACCAAAGGGCCCAACCACTAAGGTTAGGAAGTCCTCACGGCCCAAGGACATTAGAAACCCAGCCAGCCCATCAGCAGTCTCCCAACAGACTGCTGACGAGAATATAGGAAACAGAGAACAGCCACCTCAAACTTCTGTAGGTGAGGTTGGTGTAGATATTAGGTCAACCCAGCCCACTAGAGTTGAGTCAACCACTTCTATATTTCCTCCCTCTTCTCAACCTTCTGAGTCGCTGACAGCAGCCAGATCACAGGTGTTGCTAGAGTCAGCAAATTCTACGGCCGATGATGAGTTGGTGCAACAACACACTGACTCTGAGGCACCCGGTTCCCCTAACCCCTTAAATTTCTCTATTGAAGCAAGGCTGGTTGATGGTGAGGGTGGTGCTGAAGTTGAAGCATATACTGAGAATGTTGTTGAAGGTGAAGGTGGAGTTGTTGGTACGAATAATGAAGAAACTAATGCTGGTGAAATCCCTGAAGGCACCAATGACTATATGGATGAGGGTGAAGGGTTTGATGTAGAAGGTGTTGGGTTTGATGTGGCGGATGATGAGATGTTTGATGATGAGGAAAGTGATTTCGAGCTCGAAGAGTTCACCATCGATGAATTCCAGCTGGACTCCTCCACCCATGCTGATGAACAACTTGCAAGTGACATGGAGGAGGATGCTGATGAGGACACTGCTGCTGCTGCTAATGATAATGCAGCAATTGTCTCTCCTGAACTGGCTGCTGCTGATAACAATGCAGTAGCCCCTATAGAAGCTCAAACACTAGCAACTGCTGAAATAAGCACAAAGGTTATGGTTGATGCACCTGCCGGTGGGGCAACACCAGCAGTGATTGCACTTGACAATGTGCCTGCGCTGGGAATGCCTTCCTTCAGCATGCCCTCTTTCTTCCCCAGCATGTTTGAATGTCAACCTGTTGGCAAGTCTGCTGATATTCCCTTGACTACCAAAGAACTGGGCCTTGCTTACAATACCCATTCTTCTAAAAGGCTTGCCAGGATTGAAGAAACTTTGAATGACATATCCAAGGCTGCTCATCTAGCTATCGAAATCAAAGATCATGAAGATGATGCCTTGGTACGTACACTAAAAAGCTGGTATGTCAAGCAGCAGGAAAACAGTGCCAGCATCGAAAGCATTAAAGAAAAATCCATCTCCCTAGCTGCTGATCAAGAAAAACTGCGCACTTCTCTCTCCTCTATCAAAAAAAATCAGCAGATTATTTTGGGGACAAGTCGATCGCTGTGCAAATCTGGAAATGCCACCAAGGTACTGGCAATGAAGGCTTCTACAAGCAGCACCTCAGCAGCTGCTGAAGTCAAAAAGCTTGGTGACTTGGTCTCTCCACTTATCTCCCAAGTAGAAGACAACACCAAGGCCATCCGCGCCTTGGATACTCGTGTGGCCAGTCTTCGATGCCTCCTCAAGTTTCATTCACTAAGGAAGATCGTAAGTGCCAGCAAAAGTTGGAAACAGAGGTTGCTGAAATAAAGAACCTGCTGACCCAACTTCTTAACAAAAAGGATGCTCCCACAGCAGTAGTGGAGGTAGTTATCAATGATACTACCTCCAAGGGGGAGAAACTTGATGCTGCTCTCTATGATCTTGTCTCTGAAGCAGTTGAAAAGGATGCAAATGATTTCATTGAAGAAGCTGCTGACAAGATCATCGATGAAGATGACAATACTGGTACAGCCACCGAAACTACCAATGATGAAAGAGCAATAGTGGTTGTACAAGAGATGGAAAGTGATGTTGTTCCCCCTGCTACTGCTGAGGGGGAGACAAATGCTGAGGGGGAGCAACAATTAATGGTGATTGATGCTCCCCAAGAAGATACAGTTGCTGAAGAAGTGCTCAGCCCTCGCACAATTGCAGCAAGTCAGGAAGCTGCCACACAACAAGTGTTAGAAAGAATGGGGGCTGCAGCAACAAGGGTTCCAACCAGTAGGAGACCAGAATATTACCTCAACGCTGACAATCTCTCCATCCACTCCCCAGCAGGCAATCAATTCCAAGTGATTGATATTCTTGCTCTAACTGCTGAGGGTAAAACTCAACAAGAGGCACTGGAGGAGCTCAATAGAAGAAAAGTGAACAAAGAAAATGAGAAGAAAAACTTAGAGCTCATTGCCAGGATGGCCCTTGCTGAAAGGGATGAGATGGATGGTGAGCAGAGAATGCTACTACTCACTGGTGGGCCTAAGGCTTTGTACAGGCAAAACAAGCCGATGTTGAACAGCAGGTCAAGGAAGAAAGGGAGAATTTTGAAAGGGAAAAAGTAGATGGTTGGGCATTATGGATGAAAGAAAAAGGCCTGAAAAGATCGTTGTTGTGGAGGTCAGAAAAGCTGCTATGGGACAGACAAATCTAAAGTTCAGAAGGGAAGGTCTTGCCACTCCAGTAAAACTAATGAATGTGAAGCTAAAGAACCTTGGGGTGTCTGAATGGTTTGAAGTCTATATGCTGATTAAAGATAAGAAGGCTGCTAGCTATGATCACCTTCAAGACATGCTCAAGAGATTTTTTGAAAGGGTACTGGAGTATGAAACAAAATTCAAGGAAGACCTCCCCCTTCTGAGAACTATCTTCGGTACTTCAGCGGCTGTTTCCCAGACAGCAGGCAGAAGGGCACCAAAAAGAAAGCATTCTAGTAGACCTCTGTCTGCTGACCTCCCTCCAATTCCCACCTATGCTGGCTTGAACCTAAGGCTTCCTCCGAGAGCTTATTTTGAAGAAGGAAGGGTGTTGGAGCAACCTGCTGGCATCTTCTTCAACAATTTTGCAAATGATCAACTCTTCTTTCGCCTTGAAGAAATAGAAAGGGCTTCTATTGGATTTCTGGTTGGATTAAGGAAAAGATTTGTGAAAATGGCAAGTGCCAGACCAGTAGTCAGCAGAATAGAAGAAGAGCTGATGAAGCCCCACAGGTTGAGTGATCCGGTGCTGAGGATAGCTAAGCAAGAAGAAGCATTTGAAATTGAAGCTGCTATGGCGTCCTCGAGTACTTTTCATATGTAAATTGTAAATGATGTAACATTCCTTTCATATGAATAAAGATCCTTTCTCTTCCACTATCTCTATGTCTTTTAAGTAATTTTCATCCAGCAAGTCTCCTCAGCAAATAGGGGAGGATTGTTAAGTCTGAGATTCGCTGAAGAAGACTTGCTCGCTGACGTATGTCATCAGCAAGTCTTGGTAAGTCATCAGCAGGTGAAGTAACGTCTTCAGCAAGTTGAATACTCCAACATGTTGGTCATGGCGGGAAGAATTCAAATCAAATGAAGACAAAAAGTCACATGGTGGTTAACCAACTGTAATGTGCCTTGAATGGCAAAGATACATGTGGGGACCAAAGCAAGGGTTCTCTCTCTCATACCCGATTTGGTATAGAAGACAAGGGCACATGATTCAAGTACCATGAGCCAATTGGATGTCGACAACCACCATCAAGTCACAATCAAAGAAGGCTATGTTGCCCCAATTCTTCCTCTATATAAAGCAACATAGCCACATTGTATCGAGTGTGTTAGTCACCTTGAAAGTGTGTATCACTTGTAATTGTTTAAGTTTTTAGTGTGTCTAGGCTTAGCAATTACCATTGTTCTTTTGTATTCTTGTAAGTCAAGTGTGTAAGATCAACCATGTATTCATCGTTTAATCAATGATACATTTGATTATCCTTGCATTGATGTACTACAATTGAACTTAATATTGTTCTTGTTATTTACTTGCTTATTTACTTTCCTGTCTAATTTAAATAAAACATAAGTTGTGCATTCGTGGACCATCAAAATATGACTACCAAGTTATAATTGTAGTCTAATTATTTTTGATAAAACAACTTAAAAGGTTGTATGAGAACAACAAATAATCCATAAAGAGAAAAAAAAACTCAGTTCTACATAGCTTAAAATGTGTCCTAAAAAATTAAATCTAATTCTTTATTCTCTACATTTGAAAATGTTCCACTTATTTATATCATCACATGGTTATTTTTGCATATATAAGTATGAAAGTTTCTTATAACGCATTATTATGCATTTGTAAATATGATAAATTCCTTTAATATTCTGTACAGAGATTTAACATTATTGTTGTGGTGTGTTCGCTAAAGAATAAAGATACACTTTACCCTACTCTAGGTTCATTTGACATGTTCTTATTAGAGAATCAAAATATTGTACTAAATATGCTCAATTAAGCAAACTTCACCTTTGAGGGGCTTCTTATCTTCAAAAAAATTGAGTTACAATGTAGATAACACTTGTAGCGATAAAAATTGGACTTCTCCTTGAGAAAAAATACACATTAAAGAACCAACAAAAAGGTATCCAAACGAAAGCTATTAAGCTGGAAGGTACATGAGTTAAGACTTAGTTGACACTACAAAAAGCAACACATACGTGTATTCCTTAATAATTTTGATTGATACAAAGAGACCTAAGATAACAAAGTTTATATGTTTGGAGGTCAATTAATCACTTCCATAAAAGTTGCAACGAAACCAATCTTCAAATGTTGCATTTATCAATTTAGCTTATCTTTTAGCATAATTTCAAAGAAAGTCTACTTCCATGTGGCCACATATATTACATTGAATGAAGTTATTGCATAATTTAAAAGAAAGCATACTCCATGTAGCATAATTTCAAAGAAAGTTTTATATAATATTACATTGAATCAACTTATAACAGATTCCACTTACTCTTGCTCTAGAAGGTCATTCGCTTAATTTTATCTGGTATTAGCTCCCTTTATAAACATCATCCACCGTCATCTAGCAAGATAACATGTAAAAAGTCATAATAATGATACACTCAACAAAAACGCCATAAACTTAGTGACAAGATATGGTTAATCAATCTGAAATGCATGTTCTTATAATACCTTCTTCGGATTCGGTTTTGCATATCTTTATTCATGGGATCCTTGCTAACATAACCAAATAAGAAACATATGCCCAACAATTATTGGATAATAGCAGAAAGTGAGGGATGTTATACCTTGCTTTGTTAAAGTTCAGAACAAAAATTGTTGATATGGTTGTTTGAAAATTGAGATTAACATAAATGTTTCTAATATATAATTTGCTTTTTCATTCCATGATCCAAACGTAGTAATGAATAAAACATACAACATAATATATTTAAACTTTTTAGAGGCAAACCAGAAGCTTCTGCTGCTGCAGCTTGACCATATTTCTCCATCTTTCTATTTAGATAATTACACTTAGACCAGAAGCCACATTCTTATAGTATTAGAGATCAAGATCAATCCTATCCCAAGTTCCAATAGCGGAAAAGCCCTAGAAATCCCCAATAAAAAAAACAAATAATAAAAAATCCAATAATAAAAAAGGAAAAACTCTAATAAAATTAATAATGAACAAATCTTACAAATATCATATAGCTTAATTGAATAGTTGTTGTTACAAGAAGAGTGGAAGAAATCTGAATCTTTGTATAAGAATCAAGTAATAAACACAAAACCTGATGGAACCTTTTAATGACTGGCCGGAGTGATGGACTGTGAAGGTGGTTGCGGTGATATTTCGTATATGATTTGGAGGTTCATAGATTGGTGAAAACAAAAAGATATCCCATTGAATGATTTGATCCTCTCTTAAGAAGACGAAATAGCTTTATCACATTTAATAACTCTAATCAAAGAAGATGGAATATGAAAAAAATTAACGATATAAATGAATGATTGGGAAACTAAACACCATGAATAAAACACTCAATACCCCATTAATTAAATACCCACAATCATTGATGCAAAACCCAATCCTATTATCCTCGAAGAATTACCGCAGCAATTAGAATTTTTATTGTATTAACCACAATAAAATCATAAATATCATCATTATTGTGAAGTTTTAGAATTGATTGCTCTCTTAGAACTTTTATATATATAAAAGATAATTTGATAGTGTCCTATTAGAACATAACTTAATAGGACACTTGACATTTGGAATTTATTAGTTTAACTTTTAAAAGACGCTTATCTTTTATGGTATCATTACCATGCACCATAATATAGGACACTTGATATTAAAGTCATAAACAATAGCTTTAAAAAACCATTATTTAATAGAGTCCTATCATAACATAACTTAGACAAAAAAAATGGTGAAATTTTTGTTTTTCATATTTGGTTTTTTCGGTTTTAAACCGAAACCGAACTAAATTCTAATTTGGTTTTCAGTTTGGTTTTTTAATTTTGAATTAGGTTTTGGTTCGGTTTTGGTTTTGAAAAATAAAATTAAAAAAAACCGAAAAACCCGAACCAAATAGACCGAATAACCGAAAACCGAACCGATGAACACTTCTACTTCATCTACTACTCCAACTGGTAAGGTTACCATTAATTTGCCTTGCCCAGTTGCTGGTCCAGTGACCCCATCTCCTCCATCACTTGACAGTCAATTTGTCTCCTTCCAAACCGATATTCGAAACCTGATTGCCAAGGTGGAGGATATTCAAAAGACAGTTGACAAAAATACTAAGTCCCTCTCCAGATACAACAAAGATACTCTCACAAATCAAAAGGTTGTTGATCTGGGATTAACAAGTTTGCTGCCAATGAGGACTTGGTGTTCAACAAGCTCAATGAGTTGGTCACTGGCTGTAGCAATCTAGCCACTTCTCTTAAGGAAGCCTTTGACCTTACTCAGTCTAATGTCACCAATTCTTTCTCCACCTTGTTGGGTAACACTGTCAGATCATCAGATGTGGATCTGAAGGAGATAGAGAGGTAGGTTAAGGAATTGTTTGATCGACCTGGCCTCCATATGTAAGAGCTTGGGCAACAAATGTGTAACACCCCGACTAAGGCGGAAACACGAGATGCCACAGAACGACATGGTACAAAAGATTCAAATATAAAACATCAACACAAGTTTTCAAATGACATTCAAACCCAAAAGATTTCAAGTTCAAGATGACGTCTAAATCCATTATATAACCAAATTCATAATTGAAATGATCAAATGTTTGAAATACTTGTCCAACCATACAAGCATTATAGAGTCCAAAAGGCGGTCCAAGCTACGCACCTAAAGCTTTAACCTGAAAAGCATGAAGAAGAAGAAGTGTCAACTACGAGAGTTGAGTGAGTTCATAGGTTTTAGCTAGCAATATATATATTTTCCATCCATAACCAAGATAATAAGTCATAAAACTTTTGAATAATCATTTCCAAAACGTATGTTCAAATCATAATATCCAAATCATAATAACATCAATTTCGTTCAGCCACGAGGGCATAATTCAATATCAAACTCATTTGGCCACTAGGGCATAATATGAATAACTTTTGATGAGCAAATGCTTGAGCCACTACTACTACCATTTTTTCAAGTCCCATAATAAAATTAATTGGAATAATAGCACAAGCTGTCAATCAAGTGCTTTAAATATAAAATAGGTGTAACACCCCGACTACGGCGGAAACACGAGATGCCACAGAACGACATGGTACAAAAGATTAAATGGAAAACATCTTAATTAAAGTCTTAAAACCATTCCAAATTAAACGATTACATAGTTCAAAGTAAAGTGTTAAAAATCATTACATAAGTCCAAATCCGAATAAAAGATAAACTGTTTGCATTACATGTCTTCGTTCACCAAACAAACACAATGTCCAAAAGCGGTCCATAAGCAAACCTACTGCTCTAAACCTGAAAAAGCATGAAGAAAAAGTGTCAACTACGAGAGTTGAGTGAGTTCATAGGTTTTTAACTAATACAATAAGCATATATACACATCATCACAAAATAAATTAGGAATCACCAATTTCCATGAATATTTCCAATTCATCCTTTGATAATCGTTTGTTCAACTCAATTTTAACCCATGTAAATAAATCCTTGTCACATGACCACAAGGTCTAATTCCATTATCTTAGATGAGTAAGTACTTGAGCCACTACTACTACCATTTTATTCAAGTCCGATTACAATCCAATAATTCAATTCATAGCACAAGCTGTCAATCAAGTGCCGTAATAATAATAACAATGATGATAATGGGTCGTGCCATGGAGACGCCCGATTATCTTAAGGTAGTTAGAACACCCGGGGGCCAGACTAGAAGTGGAGGTTGTCACGAAGGCAACCAACCTTCTAACGGTACGCTTTGGGTGGGCGGACGAAACCTAGTTGCGCAACTAACTAACTACAGGCCTCCACTTTCGGAGTAAATAGTAGTGTACCGAACGCCGCAGTTTGACAGAACTCAAGCTCATCACATAAATCCTTTATTATCATATCATACTCATATATCAAGAATCATTTCATATAACAAACTCTCTTTCAAGAAACATTGCATAGATAGAAAGTAGTTTCATTTATCATGCTTTTCACCCCGAAAGTAAAACACATAAAAGAGTTTGAAAGGGGGCTATGACTCACTTGATTTGAGAGTAATGGGGGCTGATCAAATACGAGATGTGCGCCTAGTGGTGTCGTCCCTCAAGCAAGCCTAAACCATGGTATTCAAATATACACAACGTAAGTGCGTGTTACATGAACTAGTGAACTAGATCATGAGATTTATGCTAGTAGGCTTGCCTATCTTTGGTTGTTACTTAATTATGGAATCAAAGTGTATTATGATGTTCAAGATGTTTGGTTAAATTGGAATTGATGGTAAGAGTAGTTTTTGCGTTAAGCGTTTTTGCGCGTTTGTTGGAATTTCGGTAATTCGGCTTTGATTCGCGAGATTTCTTTTGCACACTTTGCTTTGTACTATTATTTGATATTGGTACAGTAGTATTTTGGATTTTTAAAATATATTTTCTGATTTATATTAATTTCCTTGATTTATTATTATTTAATTAATTTTAATTCCATTTATTCATTAATTAATTAAATAATTCCTTATAATTATTCTTAGGTTCTTAAATTACCTTCAAAATTTATAGATAATTATATTTTGATTATCTACTGAGTATTATGCTTTTAAACTTGTAATATTATTTATTTATTTATTTATTTAATAATAGTGATTAATTAGTGATTTTTAACTTAGTTAGTTATTCTTAAATTATGTAAAACTTGGTTCTTTCCTTGAAATTACTTTTCTCCAGTAGGTTTAAGTTATTTTAACCTTATTTATGTGATCTTGTCCAAGTTCATGATTTATATAATTTATTATTGATTTATTTATTTCCTTAAAATCCCTTTTAAATTCACTAAATTATAAAAACACTTAGAAATCATCACAAGAGCTTTTGTCCAAAAATCCCAGGCCTTTTTAGGCAACTTTTATCAATAGAAATTTGTAACCATTCAACCTCTCTTGTGTCCTTATAATTTGAGGACTTTTAAACATAAAATCGTTTACCGAAATAGTGATTTTTGCCTCATTTCTCAACCAATTTAAATGCTTCAAAAGGGATTTTTGTTCTTATTTCATTTTGTCCAGAATGTCCATCATATTTTGATGTATGTTCATCACATTTTCATGGTCATATAGTTATGGTGCATGTGTGTGCTCAAAATGCATTTTAACAAGTTTTCGGTTTTCGATTTCAAGCCTATTTTGCCTTGTTTGGTTCCATAATCATATTTTTGTTATTACCATAATTTTTCCAGAATATTAACCTTGATATTAACACATTTTTCACTTATGACAAGCCTAGCTTCATCTCATAATCCAAACAACAATCCAACCTTCTTAAATCTAGCATATATGCACTTAAATCAATACTTTTTAACATAAAGCTTTAACTATCAAAAATCCATCCACATAAAAATATATTTTTCATGAAATATTCCAGAAATATATATGCAAATATTTATACAACATGTTCATCTTTTTATATAAAAAGTTACTTTACAATCTATCAACACATATCCACCTTTTTTATGCTAGCTTTTATAGATCCAACACTTTATCAATAAAATCTATATTTTTATAAATATTTCCAGAAATATTACCTTCATAATATGTATGAATATAGCCATCTTTCAAAGGAAAAATCACATCAAAGACTATTAAACTTATATCCACACTTTTGGGTCTTAAACTAGTTGAATCCTTGGATCTTTCTTCATGGATTCAACATGCATGAGCATGGAAAGAAAGATCCTATCAACTTTGCCCTCATCAAGTGTATATTCAAAAGAAAACATGAAGAAAACACAATCTTTTGATAAAACCTTTTTAATATAAACAAGAACAAGATTAATCTAATAAAGAGATGAAGATATATACCCTTGAAGAACACTTTTAGATGATGAAAAATGGCAGAAATTTCGTGGCCTATATCTCCAAGAATACCCTTGTTCAAACCTTGCAACAACCCTTAATCTATAGCTTAATCAACCATTTGTTTATCTAACCTACAACCCTTATTATTATCAAGTGTTTAGATGAGTTTTTAGTCTTGTTCTTGCTTCTTCTAATGGCTGCCGAAATGGACAAGAAAAGAGGAGGGAGGAGGAGTTTCTTGAGAGGAAATAATGACTAGTATGTGAAGAGTGTGAAGAGTGTGTAAAAATGAGAGTTCCAAGAGTGATTTTGTGGAAGTGAAATTTGAAATGTGGAGTGTGTGAGGGGGAAAGGGGGGGGCGGCCTTGGGGGTAATGAAAAGGCTTTTCCTTATTTTTTTTTTGTATAAAATTAGTGTATAAGTTGTTGTATAAGTATATGTTAATTATGTATTTGTTTTGTAAGTGTTTAGTTAGTTAAATGTAAGTAATTGGTTGTTTTAGTTAGGAATATGTATATATGTGTATAAGTCATGTATATTTATGTGTATGGATATATTTTTGTATTTTTAGTTGGTTACATAGGTCATTGGTTGTAAATTTGTATTCATTTTTAAGCTTATATGCTTACTTATTAAGTTTTCGACGCTTTTACGCACACAGTCCTTCCAAGTATATTTTTAGTTGAAGATTTTATTTATTTGATCATATTTACCAAATTTAGTTTTATTTTTGATTTGTTGGGCATTCCATAGGAAATTTTGATTGGTATTTCAATTTGTACGGCTTAGGTTATAATTATCGTATTGATTAATTACCTCTTAAAATTTTTGTTCCGAGGTATTTTTCATTAAGTATATCTCGTTGCATATCTTCAGTTTTGGACTACTAATTTGGGGCATTACCTACTAGCTTCAAGTATAACTATGACTTGCGGGAACATAGACAACCTAGCTAGCACATATATAATACTAAAAGTGCGGTTGTTACAATAGGGTCGTACCATGGGGACGACCACTTAAAGTAAGGTAGCTAGAACACCCTATGGTCGGACTAGAAGTGAAAGTCGTCACAAAGGCAACTAACCTTCTAACGTTACACTATGGGTGGGTGGACGAATCCTAGTTGCGCAACTCTCTAACTACAGGCCTCCACTTTCGGAGTAAATAGTAGTGTACCGAAAGAAAACGGGTTAACAGAACTCAAGCTCATCATAAAACATTTATCACATTGAACATACGAAACAATTTCATTTCATAATCATATTATCAAAAATCATTATATATATCATACTTTTCACCCCGATTGTTAAACACATAAAATAGTTTGAAAGGGGGCTATGACTCACTTGATTTGAGAGTGAAAGAGGGCTGATCAAGAGTGAGATCTTCGACTAGTGGTGTCTTTCCTCAAGCAAGCCTAAACCATGGTATTCGAAATATGCACAACGTAAGTATGTGTTGCATGACTAGTAAACTAGATCATGAGATGTATGCTAGTAGACTTGCCTATCTTTAGTTGTTACTTAATTATGGAATCAAAGTGCATTATGATGTTCAAAATGTTTGGTTAAATTAGAATTGGTGATAAGAGTAGTTTTCGTGTTATACGTTTTTGCGCGTTTATTGGAATTTCGGTAGTTTGGCTTTGATACGCATGATTTCTTTTGTACACTTAGCTTTGTAATATTATTTGACATTAGTACTGTAATATTATGGATATTAAAATATATTTTCTGATTTATATTAATTTCCTTGATTTATTATTATTTAATTATTTATTTATTCTATTTATTCATTAATTAATTAAATAATTCCTTATAATTATTCTTAGGTTCTTAAATTGACTTTAAATTAATGGATAATTATATTTTGATTATCTACTGATTATTATGCTTTTTAAATTTGTAACATTATGTTTTATATATTTATTTAAGCTTTATTATTAATTTATTTAATAATAGTGATTAATTAGTGATTTTAACTTAGTTATTTATTCTTAAATCATATAAAACTTGGTTCTTTCCTTGTGATTGTTTTCCTCCAGTAGGTTTGAGCTATTTTTGTCATTGGTTATGTGAATTTGTCCAAGTTCATGATTTATATAATTTATTATTGATTTAATTATCCTTTATATCCCTTTTTAAATTCAGTAAATCATAAAAACACTTAGAAATCACCACAAGAGTTTTTGTCCAAAAATCCCAGGCCTCTCTAGACACCTTTTATCAATAAAAATTTATAACATTCAACCTCTCTTGTTTCTTTATAATTTGAGGACTTTTAAACATGAAAATCGTTTACCGAAATAGTGATTTTTGCCTCATTTCTCAAGAAAATTAAGTGCTTCAAAAGGGATTTTTGTTCTTGTTTCATTTTATCCAGAATATTCATCATATTTTGATGTTCCAAGTCGTGATTGTGGTGGTGTTGTGATATGTGCAATTTTGTGCTTTCGGTTGGTGATTATTTGACCCGAAAAAGTGATTTTTAAGCTTATTATTGTCTTGGACCAAGCAAGTTGAGTTTTGTAATATTAATATCAATTTTTCACAGTAACTTTGTGATATTTTCTTGGTCATTTGATTTTGGTGCAAGTGTGTGTTAAAAGTGCATTTTTTACAAGCTTTCGGTTTTCGATTTCAAGCCTATTTTGACTTGTTTAGTTCCAAACTCATATTTTTGACATTATAATAATTTTTCCAGAATATTAACAATAATATTAACATATTTTTCACTTATGACAAGCCTAGCTTCATCTCATAATCCAACAACAAATCCAACCTTCTTAAATCTAGCATGCATGCACTTAAATCAACACTTTTTAACATAAATCTTTGTCCATCTCAAATCCATCAACATGAAAACATATTTTTATGAAATATTCCAGAAATATATGTACAAATATTATATAAAATATGTTCATCTTTTTATATAAAAAGTTACTTTACAAACTATCAACACACAACAACACTTTTTGCTACAAACTTTCATGGATCTAATAATATAACATCAAATACATATTTTTTTTTATCAAATTTTCCAGAAAATATTTCTTCATAATATACATTAATATGACCATCTTTCACAAGAAAAACCATATCAAAAGCTATATAATATATATCTACACTTTTGGGTCTTTATCTAGTTGAATCCTTGGATCTTTCTTCATGGATTTAACATGCATGAGCATGGAATGAAAGATCCTATCAACTTTGCCCTCATCAAGTGTATTTTTAAAAGAAAACATAAAGAAAACACAATCCTTTGATAAAACCTTTTTAATATAAACAAGAACAAGATTAAACTAGTAAAGAGATGAAGATATATACCCTTGAAGAACAATTTTTGATGATGAAATATGGCAGAAAATTCGTGACCCAAGAAGCTCCAAATAACTCTTGTATCAACCTTAATATGACCCTTAATCTATAGCTTAATATAACCCTTTCTTAATCTAACTTAACCCTTATTATTAATACAAGTTTAAGTTGATTTTTGCTTGCCTTTTCTCCACCTTTTGGCTGCTGAAAATGAGAAGGAGAAAGGAAGAGAAGAGAGTTTTTCTTGAGAGAGACAAAGTTGGTGTGAAGAAAGTGAAGAGTGTGTTTTTGTTGGGAGTTTCAAGAGTGATTGTGTGAGAAATAAGAATTCAAAAGTGGAGTGTGTGTGTGGTCTAAGGGGTGGGGGGGACGGCTAAAAGGGTAATGAAGGGGTTTTCTATATTTTTTTTTTATGTTTAATGTAGTGTAAGAGTGTAGGAGTATAAATATATAAGTTGTATATATACATATGTTTGTTTTATAAGTGTAATGTTAGTTAAATGTAAGAAAATGGTTGTTTTAGTTAGGAATATATAAATGTATGCATAAGTCATGTGTATATATGTGTATGTATATATTTTTGTGTTTTAAGTTTGTTACAAGGCTCATTGGTTACAATTCTTGTAATTATATTAGGCTTATATATATACACTTATTATTAGTCAAGCATTTTTTTTTTTTTGTACATAAGGACTTATAAATGTTTTAAGTTGCTCATACTATTTTCATGACCAAATATTAGTTAGTTGGCTTGATGGTTAGATTGTTGGGTATTTACAAGTGTTTTTAAATCGCTAGCTCAACTTGTGAGACTTACATTATTATTTATAACTTGATTGAACATTAATAAAATTTTTGCTCAATGGTATTTTATTAAATTGAATTTAGAACCAAACAATAGCTTTAGATTACTAATTTAAGAGCATTATCTACTAGCTTCAAGTATAACTATGACTTGCGGGAACATAGACAACCTAACTAGCACGTATATAATATTAAAAAGTAGGGTTGTTACAAAATGGCCACTTCAGTTGGCCAGAAAATTGAAGATACTTTGATTACCAGGGAAGATGAACTGATTAGAAAGGTAATGTCTGAGATTGCCAAGATACCCCCTCCTCAGGTTGATCTGGCCCCTGTTACTAGTGAACTCAGCCAGTTAAGGGGTGCTATAGATAAACTGGTATCTGAAATTTCTTCCCACACTTCATCAATTAATAAACTGGCCACTGAAGTGGAGGACTTAAAGAAGAAAAAAATTGAACCACTAGTTGCACAGATTGATCTCACTCCAGATGTTGTTAAATTGATATAAGAACTTAAAACTGGTCAAGCTCAAACTACTCCAAATGTCTTGACTCAGTCTGGAGAAACCAATCATCTTTGGGGGTCATTTCGAATTATATGCACCATCTTTAAAGAGTGCAAGGTCATGCAGTCATGGCAGCCTCTTGACCGATTGCCTTTCAATAACGAAGACTGGGCAGCGGTTAGGGCAGGTGTAGATGCTGCCAAGGGGGAAAGAACTGTCCTTGCACGAAAAGTACCTGGCCCCGGTACAAGACAACTGGTGGAAAGGCAAGTTGTTGTTGCTGGTACTGGTGCCAGTCAACAAGTGATTGAAGAATTTGAGGATGTTGGTGATAGGGGGAATGTTGACAAGGGCAAGAAAGTTATATCTGATGAAACTGCCCAGATGGCCACTGACATACCCATGCTGGAGACTGGAAATCCTGATCAGCTCCCTCCAGCTACTGAATCTGATAGCAAGCTACTGGCGAGAATTGGTGATATTATAAAGGAAAGGAAAAAACAAAGAAAAGCCAATCTGTTGGAAGGATTAGGCATACTGGACATAAATGATGCCAATCTGTTGGGCATCACATTGCAGCAATATAAGAAAGTCAAGAGTGACCCAAAGATAATGGGAATGATAAATGAAATGCTTGACATTAATCTTCACAAAGACTATCCAGTTGATGAAGCTGAGCATGATGCCAGAAACCTCAATATATCAGTGGAGAAGGCAAAGGAAAACAGGGCCAGTGGGATACAGAGGAGACTGAAGAATGTCCAGAAGGTTATCAAGAGGGTGCTTAATCCACCCAAGTCCAGGGGAACAAAAAGAAAAGAACTTCCAAGATATTCAAACCTAAGGACTTGGGTAGAACCACTACATGTTACTGAAAGTGACATTAAAGCTGTTGTACAAAGGGTAAGTACTTGCCAGATCAAACTGGCAAATGAAACTGAAGCCAGAGCATTCTATCAAGAATTAATGCAGCGGAGATATCACCCAGGTAAGATTGTTGAGGTTTAGGTTAACATTAAACCTGGCAACAAGTTCTTCAGTGTTGGAGTCAAATAGGCAAATGGGCCTTTGCATACTACTGAAGACCTAGATGTGCACAACTATGGGCATGCTGAGCAGGTGGGCATGTTAAATGTGTTGGAGGTAAAGTCACCAAAGAGTAGGCTGGAGAAGTGTTGGGTTCACATCTTGCAAAATCTGATCAAATTCAAAGAAGATGTTGAAACAAGACTGAATGTGGTAGATGAAGACAAGCAGTCCATCTTTTCAATAACCAAGAAAGGAAGAATTGGTGAAGGGTCATCAGTTTAAGTTCTTCTTCCAGTTATCTACTTGTAATTTTATTTACCTTCTTGTAACTTTTGTAATTCTATCATGTATATACAAGTTGTCAGATTGTAATCACAAGATAGATAACAGAAAAACCCAAGGCATTTGATGATCTACAAAAATGCCTTGGAAAATTAGATTATATTTGGTCAAACAAGTGCTTTAAGTTCATACTTGTATAGATACAAGAACTTGAAAAGACTTGGCAATATTTTAGGACAAATAGAGGGAATTTGTTAGGTCTAGTTTTGGTTTAAACCGGCCAGTCTCCAGTTGCATCTGGAGACAAGAAGATTTGTCCAGAAATATATTGAAGTCTAGTTGCAGCGTACAGTTAATGCAACTGAAGACATTCCAATTGAAGTCGAAGATAACAAGTGGAAGATAGAGAATGACAATGGCAGCGAAGCCCAGTTGGCATTCTACTCAGATAGAAACTGGAGAGCATCAGTTTAAATCCTTTACAATGCTTTACACTGTTTATGAGGAAGACCTTTTTGCTTTATGCAGCTTTATACAGACAATATCATTTGTCTATGATTAAAGTACAAAAGTGCATAAAGCAGGTTGGATAAAGTAACATCTTGACTTACCTTATCAAGCATTTCAAAGAAACTCATCTAGTTTCCTTAAATGTTGTCAACCATATCTATACGATAAACTTGGAATCCCAATGCCAACTTTGTCTATAAATAGAGGTCTTTGCATAACAAGAATACAACTTTGCATATTCAGACTTTTGCAATATTCTTGGTGTACTTGTGCAATATTCTCTCAATCGTAAAAAGGAACACTTCACAACTTTAAGTGTTTCGATTGTAAAAGAGAATTTCCAAGTTTAAATCAATTGTATTTCATAGGTTATTAGGATATTTACATTTATGTATTATCTTGGTTCCGCAACAACCTTGTATTTTATTTACCATCAATATATAAAATACATTTGAAATTTACAACTTGTTCTCACCATATTTACTTTATTGTATTTACTTATTGCATTGTCATTTACTTATTGTCACCTTTAAGTAATCTATCCAAGAACTTGGTATACATTCACTAGAACTGGTCGTCTCCAGTTCAGTGTTTATATTGCAAAGAATTCTCACCATTGAGATAGAGGTGTCTTCAGTTAGTACCATCTCTTGAGTTGGGACTTATAGATCGTTTGACTCATTCACCCATTATGGTTTCCCCCGATTGGTCTCAACCTTTTGAACTAATATGTGATACGAGTGATTTTGCAGTTGGAGCTGTTTTAGGACAAAGAGAAGGTAATCATTTTCGTCTTATTTATTTTGCTAGCATGACTCTTAATAGTGCTCAACAAAATTACACTACCACTGAAAAAGAGTTGCTTGCGGTTGTTTATGCATTTGATAAGTTTAGATCATACTTAGTGCTTAGTAAGATCGTTGTTTTGACCGATCATTCAACCCTTAAGTACTTGTTTGCCAAACAAGATGATAAACCTCGTCTTATACATTGGGCTTTACTCTTGCAAGAGTTTGACTTCGAGATAAAGGATAAGAAAGGGGCTGAAAATTTGGTGGCTGACCATTTAAGTAGATTAGAGGATCCTCACCATGAGTAATTGAGGGAAGAGAATATTGATGATGCATTCCCAGATGAATATTTGATAAGTGTTGATTCTAATCTTCCATGGTATGAAGATTTAGCTAATTATCTTGTTGCAAGGATACTTCGTAAAGGATGGATACATCAACAAAGGAAAAAGTTCTTTTCCGATGTGAAACATTACTTTTGAGAGGAACCATATTTGTTTCATGTTTGTGCAGATGGAATGATTAGAAGATGTGTTTATGGAAGAGAAACTCGTTTGATCTTGGATGGATGTCACCGAGGGCCAACCGGTGGTCATTATGGACCCTCCGTTACCGGTAAGAAAGTATTTGATGCAGGTTTTTATTGGCCCACCATTTTTAAGGAAGCTCAAACCTTGGTGGATACGTGTGAAGCTTGTCAACGTCAAGGGAATATCACCAAAAGAGATGAAATGCCACAAAACTTCATTCAGGTTTGCGAGGTTTTTGATGTTTGGGGTATAGATTTTATGGGACCCTTTCCGTCTTCAAATAAGTGTCTTTACATTTTAGTGGCGATTGATTATGTTTCGAAATGGGCCGAGGCTAAGGCCTTGCCAACAAATGATGCAAGGGTTGTTATAGATTTCTTAAGACAATTGTTTTGTCATTTTGGTTGTCCGAAGGCCTTAATAAGTGATCGTGGAACTGATTTCGCGAATCACTAAGTTGCTAAGGTGTTGAACAGGTATGGTGTTCATCATCGTTTCTCTACTTCTTATCACCCGCAAACGAGTGGCCAAGTAGAAAATACTAATAAGGCTTTAAAATGAATTTTAGAGAAAATCATAGGTGATAATCCTAAGAAATTGGATGATGCACTTTGGGCTTTTAGGACCACATTTAAGACTCCACTTGGGACTACACCTTATCGGTTGTTGTATGGGAAAACATATCATTTGCCTTTAGAGATAGAGCATACAGCTTATTGGGCTCTTAGAAATTGCAATATGGACTTGATTGAAAGTGGTGAGTTGATTGCTTTATCATATAGGATTTAATCATATTAGTAATTAAACTATATGTTCCCTTTGGTTCAAATTTTTAAATTGTGAAATGTGTTTTGAATGATTAATTAGACAAATCCCTTCTAGATTAATAACATGACTAGCACACTTCTATCCCAAAACACCAAATATGTGAGATTCTTGATTCATTTATAGATTGGCTTGGTGTTACGGTTTTGGTTTGATTACCTTGTAAATTTTTCCCTCTCATAGGCTTTTGGATTTATTCAAGAGTAAGGGTTCTATTTTGAACATTGAACTATGATGTGCAAGTTTGGGGTGAAATTGATTCATTTAATAGAAATCGATTAAGTATTTTTATTTTATTTTTGATTAGCACCCACTGCGGCGCAGTGAGGCGAAACACCTCCACTACGGCGCAGTGGAAAACTTCGGCAAATAAAGAAAAAAAGCTCACTGCGGCGCAGTGAGGCAAAACATACCCACTGCGGCGCAGTGAAATCCCACGAATCAAAATGACCAAATGCCCACTGCGGCGCAGTGAGTAGGGAATGACTCCCACTGCGGCGCAGTGGGACGACCTGCAGAAAACCCCTTTCTTTTAAAATCAACTTTCCTGCACCATATCACAAAATGGTTTCAACTAAAAATGCCACTTTCCTTCACAACCTTTCATGGACTATGCCAAACTTGCTTATGACATATAAAACACCATTTCAAAAGACTTGACATCTATACAAGCTTTACAAACACATTGTTCAACAAGTGGGTCGGATGCCCAACTTGGATAATTCATCAAATCTTTCAAGACTTGCATTACCCATTTAAATGCAATTTTCCAGAATTTTCAAAACAAGTTAACCAAAAAGGATTTGTATCAAGAGCCAATAAGTACCAAAGGGATCATCTACCAAATTATCCAAAATGCCAACCTTCCAAATGGCAAGAGCTTCCAATTCTAACTTCACTCGATCTCTTCTTTACCCTTGCTACTACCAACTCCTATAAAAGAGTTAAACAACTAAAACGTAAGCTACACTTAGTGAATGCATACAATATAATCATAATCATGTCATTATAACATTGTGCATCAAGCACCACATAAAGTCTAGCAAGCTAGCCATTATATACATATCAAACAGCATACATTCATTTTCAACATGGCCATGGACAATTTGGCTAGTAGGAATTTACCCACCTACTAGCTCTTGCAAACAAATTGACTAGTAGGAATTTACCCACCTACTAGTTCCAACTAATAACTATCAAATGGGTCATAGGAATTTATCAAATCACAATTCTTCCCATTTTTTCTTCCTAGAATTTTCGGCCACCACTACCTCTCACAACCCTCAATTTCAATTTCTTTTACAATGGAGATGGTTATTGTTATTGTTCTAAGATTAAAATTCTTCAATTTGAGTTTCTATTGCATGGATTTGAAGAAGAATTGAAGGTTCAAGAAGGATTAGAGATGTAGTAGTGGAAAGGAGTTGTTAATAAGAAAGAAGTGGAATTGTGGTTGGCTTATCTCCCTGATAGCCACGTCCCATAACATATTTAGTGGGTAAAATACCCGCTAGACACTAAAGCTCCAACTAAATTAATCCCTTAACTCAAGACAAAATACTAAGAAATTAATTTAATGTCAAAATTACAAAAAGGGTTAATTTCCTATTACCTTAAAATATTGGGATGTTACAAAACATAATACAATATACCTCACAATACATACAATCGATCAGATCAAACTCATACATATTTGATTGGAGTAAAGAGGCACAAACACTATCTTCGGGGAATCGCCAACAAATAACCCAAACACCCATCATCCCACTCTCAAGCTAACTACGGTTTGGTGCACGTAGTAAAAATTAAAACATATATATATATATATATCACCTTATCATTGAATTAAAGATTAGTGAAATAAAGAGTAGTAAACAATTACAAGGATATGTCAAAAATTTCACGGCTTGTGCAACGATACAATTATTAGTAACAAAAACTTTATCCTATAAATAACCAAACTAAATCGAAACTGGCCCAAACCGAACCGTGTTCACTCTACGTGTCATGATATTGGTTGGTTCTAGTTGGCATTGTTCTTGTACTAAGTCGTATTGACACTCACTTAGTACGCATATTTTTATTGGTGATATATATATAAAGCTAATTGGGGTGACGCATATTTTTATTGGTGATATATATAAAGTAAATAGGGGTGACGATGTTTTACCATAAAAATAAACAATAAATAAACCCTTACCTTCAATGACACTAGCTAAAATAAAGAATGAAGTCACAAACCCTCTATTTCCCTTGCAATTATGGACACCCGTGACACACTAATTTTCCCAATTTCTATTGCTAGCAATTTAAATGTTATTATTATCACAAGGAATTGAATAATGTATAAAGAATTAGAAGAAGAAAAGATGGGAGAATGGGTTAAAAAGATTGGTGGTGATGGAAAGATGAGTCAACAAAAAATAAATATGTCTCACATATTCTCCTTCTACCCCGTTGTTAATCAAATTAAATGGGTATTATACCCGCTCGACATTAAATATCCAATAAAGCTAACCTCATGTCTCCAATATAAATACTAAGAATTTATTTAAGTTAATTGCAAGATTGGTCCCTGTGGTTTACATACTTTAGCAATAAGAGTCCCTTTTTGAATATTGTTGCAATGGGGTCTCTCTTTTGAGAACTTTTTGCAAGATTGGTCCCTTTTTAACGGGACCTTTAACGGGTTCCATCAAGTCTTCACATGGTCATCACGTGCACGGACAAAATTGTCTTTTCATACACAACATAAGGGACCCCCATTACTAATAAACTCGAAAAAGGGGCCCCCATTGCTAAAATAGAAAAATCACAGGGACTAATCTTGCAATTAACACATTGAGAACTTTTTTAAATAAATAAAAAACTGCAATATAAAATTTATATTTTCTATCGAAACTAATTGATATATAAATTTTTATTATAATTTAAGGTTAAGAACCGAGATATCTTACGTTAATTAGATATTTATTAGAAAAACAAACTTGTTTGATTAATATAAATGTCATATATGGTATTTTAATTTTCGATGTAACTATTAAACAATTATGCAGTTGGTTGATTTATATATATTAATTAATAAATAAACGTGAAAGTTTATTTTAATATAAATGTTAACAAGTTTTTTGATATATTTTAGATATATCGAATAATATACTTTGTATTTTATAGTACGTGAAAATGTATTTTTAGTAATTTAATTATTAATAATTATGAAAAAAAATATATTAATAACAATTGAGTATCTAGTAAAATTCATTCTTTAATAAAAAAAACTAAAAAGTTTAACTTAGTGATAGATTATAAAAAAATCTAAATTAATAAGACTTTTTTACAATTATTATTAGTAATATTAATTTTTTTTGTCATGTTCGACAATCTTAGTGTTTAATTCGGTTTTTTTAGTTGGTTAATAAATGGTTAAACTAGTAGTCTTTTAGTTAGTATAAAGAAAAACAGATAAATATAAATGATTATATATATTAGGGTAAATTACATAAATCATACCTAAGGTTTGTTCGAAACTGCACTGCGCATACCTACAATTTAAAAATTACACGAGACATACCTATCGTTGTCAAAAAGCTACACTGATCATATCTAGCCCTAAGAGAGGGTGACGGACAGTTAAAAAGGGATCACATGCCAGTCACGTCAGGGGGTAAAATGGTCTTTTCACACTACTTCTTTTCCTGCTATGTTGTTTCTTCAAGCTCTATTCTTTTAGAAACAGAATATCTTCAGGCCAATTTTTTATTTTTTTTGGAGAGATTCAACTAGATCTTCAAATCTTTAATAATAACTTTATACATGAAAATCACAAAACTTAAAATAATCAACACTCATACATCTTCTCTGTCAAAAACAAAATCAACATCTATATCATTGTCTGAACTATTGAAATCATAACATTGAAATAAAAAGAAAACCAAATTTATCTATATATCTATATATATATATATATATATTAACAACAACAATAACAGTCTCAAATGGTCTCCAAATCAAAATCTGAACTCAAATCAAACCAAAAATCAAAAAATAAAAACCCCAAACCCACCACTGCGCTGCTGCAAACCATTGCACCCGATGTGGCCGCCGATCAGATGGAGCAAGCCCTTAGGGCGAAAAAGATTATGGTGTGAGTCCACCTTCACAAGATGTATAAAGAGAACAAGATATAACAAGAGATAAAATGGGTTAGTAATAAACACAAGTATATCAAGTAACCCGACTGGCAAGTGGTTCGAATCTAGATAACGACTAGTTAAGTACCACGATCCAGATATGGATATGAAAAATAAAGAACAAGTGCTTGAAACTATATAAATACTAAGTATATTCAAGTATTATGGAAATGAGTCGAGATGTATTTTTCAATGTATTTTATTTATTTCTATAAACAAAATGCAAGAGTTGTTGTGGAGCAAAGATAATCACACTTGTGAAAATATCTAAACAACCCCAGAAATACAAATGATCTATGCGACAAGGAATTACTCGTAAGAATACTTAGAGTAATATCACACGTTGGAATTGCCAAAGTTCCAAGCATTTTTGCAAGTGTGAGAAGTCTTATATTTATAGGCAAACATGTCTTGATGACATGGCAATATGCCGTACAAATATGGTTGGATGCATTTATGAATTTGTGGGACAAATCCATAACATGCTTGTTTAAGGTAAAGTATGTAAGTTTCTTTGATGTGACTTGACATACTTTATTCCCAACCTTTTGCTAAAACTTTCCCAATCCCAGGTATAGAGTAATTAACCGGGTAAAGGTAGTTAAAGCTGCAAAAAGACTTTCCTCGTAATCAGTGAAAAAGTGTTGTAAGTACTTTTTCACTGAGCCTCTTCAGATTCAACTTCAGGTAAGATCTTCTCTGAGCTCTGCTTCTGAGATGATCTTCTTTTTCAGTCTTCAGTCTTTGACTTCAGTCTGAACGTCTTCAGTGTAGGTTGATTCTGAATCTGAAGTGAAGCTTCAGTGAGCTTTATTTTGAATGACTTTAGAATCCTAAGCAAGCTTTCTTCACTGAACCTCAACTATTTTGAACAAATCATACTTAGTCGATTTTCGACCTAACAAATTCCCCCTATTTGTTCTAAAATAGTTCATGTATTTTAGACTTCTATCTATACAAGTTTGTAAGTCTAAAAATACAAGTTTTTGTTTAAGTTGTAAAAATATTTCTAAGGACATCTCATAGATCATGATGCCTTAAGAAAATTTTCTTGTTTGATTTCTAACTTAAACTATTTCCTAATAATATGATGTAACTTGTAACTATATAAAAGATACTGAGATGATTGTTCAGTTACAAGTACAAAAATAAAATGGAAAATATTTACAAGTACAAATATTTACAAAGAGATACAACTACTTCTTCGCAGGCCTTGAGCCAGAAGGTGCTTCAGTAGCCTTTCTCTTTGGAGAATTGACCTTTCCAAACAGTCTTTCCTCCATCTCAACTTTGGCCTTCATTTTCTGTTGGATCTTCAGCATCCAGGCTCCAGTTAGATGAGACTTTGGTTTTCCTTTCAAAATGGTACCCATTGCCAAGTGTTGGGCCCTTTCCCTTTTTTTAGATTCTCCCCACATAATGAACTGGTTGGAGACTTGTCTTTGAAGGGCTTCCAACTTTTTCTGATCAGCACCCAAATCTGGCAATGGATAACCATGCTCATCAACATTTTCTCCAACAACAAAACCAGAGTCCTTGGTCCCCTTTTTCTTTGGTTCCTCAACCATCTTAGCTTTGCCTTTGTCTTTCTTAGCTTGTTCAGATGGTTGGGGTTCAGATTGTTTCTTCAGTTGTTCCTCCTCAGATTCAGATTGCCTCTTGGTCGCTTCAATTAATTCTTGAGAGCTGGCTAGCAAACCAATTGGCACATCACTTCCCCCTTTGGGAATCTCCGCAGGCATCTTAGCATATAAATCAATGGCCTTCTGCATGCCCTGCAGAGGTTCCCAATTCTGCTGGGTAATACTATCAGAAATGCCTTTAGACATGGTGGCAAACTGAGCTCTTAATCTGAATGTAGAGTTCAGGTTCAGTTTCTCATGCTCCAGGACTTCCTTCAGCAATCCCTTTTCTTCATCAGATAAAGCACCAGAGGGAGGAGGAGTAACAACTTCAGGTGCTTTCTTGAGCAGGGCCAGAATTTCATCCAGTTGCTTCGACTGGTTCTAAACTTGTTGATCAAGTGTTGACACAGAATTTTTCAGTTCATGAACAGCTTTATCAACCTTGTTATTTGTTGCTTTGGAGACTTCAGAAACCATCGACCAGACCCTCTCTTCAACCTTTTCAGCCACCGACACTAAAATCTGAGAAATAAGATCTTCAGAGAATATGGACTTCAGTGTCTCAGAAACCTTTCCACCAACAGAGTCACCAAGTGACTTTTCATCAACACTTGGCTTCTTGACCAATTCACCAACTTCTTTCTCAACCGCCAAGAATGAGTTTTGTATCATAAGAATCCAGGATTGCAGATTTGCAACAACTGAACTCTGCACATCCCTCTTGGTCAACTTGAAAGCTTCACCAATAGCCCTACTTAAACCATTACATGCCGAAACCAATTCATGTAACTTCCCAACCACCAAGCTCTCATTAACTGCAACTCTTGTGAATTCAGCACCCATAGCAATCAAGGCACCTTTCAAATCGGCCAGAGACTTGGTGTTGGCAGCCAGAGATTTAGATAAGCCCTCAACCTGAAAGAGTAGGTTTTGGACTTCAGTTTGTGACTTCTCTAGCTGAGCTTCCATGCTCAGAGGTGCAGCAGACGAAGTGGAAGCTGAAGCAACAAAGGGAGATGTTTTGATGCCTGCCAGAGTTCTTTCTAAAATCCTTTCTGAGGGACCTTCAGACTCGGTCTCAGAATCCAAATCCTTTTCTTGACCTTCTGGCAGATCATACGTCCTCCTTGGTGGAACATCATGAATTTGAGGGTGAAGAAATTGAAGTGGTGGTTGAAAAACGGCGGAGGTAACATAAGCTGGTGTTGTACCTTGTGGAAACAAAGGATGTTGATGCGAAATTGGTGGTGGTTGATAAGGTGGATCAAGATCGATAACATTTTGTTGTTGTTGTTGTTGTTGTTGTTGTTGTTGTTGTTGTGGTTTTTGTGGTTGTTGTTGTTGTTGTTCCAAAAGAGGTGGTGACATAGGTTCGTCAACAAGGTTGAGGGTTGGCTCAGAATCCGATTGATTCTCCCTCAATAAGTCCTCATCAAACTCAAAATCTTCGAGGTTTCCCTCAGGAAGCTCATTGTCATCCCAGATATTTACAATCTGGTCAGATATGCTCTGGTCTTGATTCCCATAATCCAAGCCAGCACCCAGTTCAGCAGCTGCTTCAGCAGGTGCATCGTTACTGGTCAAAAGTGGAACAACTTTAGTCGATACCATTTGTGCCTCAGTAACCCTTGTGCTGGATCCAAGAGTCTCTTCATTGGCCGCAGAAGTTGAAACCTCCATCTCTCTGGGTATCACCTGAGAAATAACAAAAGTTTGTGCATGCAAAGAGTGTAAGATTTGTGAAGTTACAGGGAGTGCATGTGCAGACTCAACTTCTAATGTGTGTTGGGCTGACACACCAATATCTTCACCATCTCCTCCTAAAGAAGTTTTGGAGATGGTTGCTTGTAAGTTTCCCATTTGACCTTCTTCTGAAACCTGTTTTAAGGTCTCAGAAGGCTGAGCTTGGGTACTAGTATCCTTGGGTTGTAAGGATGGCCTAAAAGGACGCAGTTTTAATAAACCCTTTGGAGATCCTGGGGAATCTTTTGGGAGATTCTCAGGTTGGTCAGTGGAAGATGAAGGTGGCAGGGTAGAACTTGTTTTGGGTTTAAACAAGTGTAACATTTTGCCACTAGATCGACTGGTGGGTCTCACATTCTTTTGTGACCCGCCTAGTGATCTTTCTGAGCCAGCCGGTCGTGCTGCGTCAGTTTTAACATTGTTACCAAGTACCTGAAGCATTGCAGGGGAAAGCTCAGGTTCGTCCTCAGACTCAGTCAGCTTGGAGAGATCTTTACAAAAGTCCGTCTGAGAGTTCTCCTGAAGGATGTCAGAATATCCTTCTCCCAAAATGGCAAGAAAACATAAACTTAAAAATCTTGGGAAGGCAATATGAATGCTCCTCTTCCCCTTCAGCTTCGTCAACAGCTGAGCAAAAAGCATCTCGGCAAAGTCTACCTTCATCCCATGCCAGAGATAGTAACCCATCTCGACTTGGATCAACGAAATCTGATCCAATCCTCCACTATTTCCTCCAAGACACTCCACAATTTGTGTCCAGAAGTATTTCCAGCAACTCTTGAAGCCAGCAATAAAAATGTGGCCAGATGTCTTCAAGTTGCCATCATCATCAAGAATTTGGTTGTGGCCGGTAGCAAGCAAAACTTCTCTAAAATTAACCCCTTTTTGTCTTTTTGTATATGGGGTGTTGGGAGGCAAATAATTTAACCGAAGTGCCTCCCGGAAACCATCAAGCGTCAATACGCACTTCACCGTACCTTCTTTTAACATGAATGCTATCGACTTCTCATCCTTGGCAACTTCTGCCGTATACCAAAATTCTAACAAATATCGATGATATAACTGCTCTGGATCAGCAGTTAGGGCGTAGGAGATGGGGCAGCGTTGAAGAAACGCGTTTATCCTGCCCTTTAACCCTTCAGATTTGGCATTTAAGGCTGCCTTATAGTTGTTCATGTTGAACCGGATAGTTTTGGATTCGAAATCCTTTGGCCATTGAGAACTGGGTTTTACTGCAAATTTGGGTGGTGAGTATTCAAAAGCAATAAGGGTTTTGGGTTCTTTGACAGTCGATGATGTAGCCATTGAATATAAGATAGAATGAAAGAAATAAGGGAGATGAAAATGTGTTAAGGAAAATTAGGGTTTGAAGTTATGAAAGATAATGAAATGAATGTTGAATGTTTGAGAGAATGAGAGAGAGAGAGAGATATGATTAGGAGTAAATGAAAAATGAAATAAATGATGGAATGATCTTGGAAAAAGGTTTTTATATTTTCAAAGGAATACAAAAGGATTTTCCGCTGAAAATAAAAATAAAATAAAAAGATTTTGAAATTCAAACCCAATAAAATATAATTATATTTTATTGAAAGTAATTTTGATCGAGTTTGAAGTCCGAAATAATTTTTGGTGACACGTCCGCATTTAATGCAACAACGGCCATGACCCCACTTTTTCGAGAGAAATTCAACCATTTTTAATGCAAAAGCAATGATCATTTTTCTTTACGGCACAAGTGGTATGACACGTCAGCAAAAAGGTATCCTGGAATAGTAAAAATCACGTGTCCACTTGCCAGCTAGGTATCCATTGTATAATAAAAGGTTTAGATGAACTTCAGATTAAATAATTTAAAGTTCTGAAAAAGGTTAAGAAATTGCAATCTGAAACTTCTCATATTCTAAAAAATTCTGAAGTCCTTCAGTTTCTAAATCATTTCAGACAAAATATTTTCTGAGGCAAAAATTCCCCCTCAGAAGAAAAATTTCTTTTCTTGTAAAAACATTTTTTGTCTATTCCCCCTGAATTGCTACACAGGATTCAGCATTCCCAACTCGCTGATGAGATGTTTAAAAGTTTTGAGATCTAAAGGTTTTGTAAACACATCCGCTAGTTGTTTGTCAGTGGGAATGAAATGAATTTCAATATCACCTTTTAAAATATGATCACGAATAAAATGGTACCTATGATCATAATGCTTGGTTTTAGAGTGCATGACAGGATTGTGAGAGATTGCGATGGCACTTGTGTTATCACAGAATATTGGCGTTCTTGTGTACTTGACACCATAATCAGTTAGTTGGTTCTTCATCCATAGGATCTGAGCACAACAACTTGCTTCAGAAATGTACTCAGCCTCAGCAGTGGATAATGAAACTGCAGTCTGTTTCTTGCTCGTCCAACTAACCAATTTGCCACCAACGAAATGACAACCACCTGTGGTACTTTTCCTATCTATCTTACAACATGTATGATCAGAATCTGAATAGCCCATGAGATCTAGACTTGAGCCTTTGGGATACCAAAGACCTAGTCTGGGGACACCTTTTAGGTATCGAAAAATTCTTTTTACTGCATTCTGGTGTGCTTCTCTGGGATCAGATTGAAATCGTGCACAAAGACATGTTGCAAACATTATGTCTGGTCTACTTGCAGTTAAGTACATTAATGATCCTACCATGCCTCGATATTTTGTGGAATCAACAAGTTTTCCATTAGGATCTGAGTCCAAAGTTAATGGGGCAGAAAATGGAGTATCTTTAGAGGAGACAGAGTCAAATTGATATTTCTTTAAAAGATCTCTGACATATTTTTCTTGATTAATAAAAATACCATCGCTGGTTTGTTTTACTTGAAGTCCCAGAAAATATGTCAACTTACCCATCATACTCATTTTATACTCAGAAGACATTATTTTGGAAAACTTGTCACATAATTTTTCATTTGTTAAACCAAACACAATATCATCAACATATACTTGTACAAGTAAGATATCACTTTTCTCATGTAAGATGAATAAAGTGTTATCTATTGCACCTCTATGAAAACCATTATCTAAAAGATGTCGAGTTAGAGTATCATACCAGGCTCTAGGTGCTTGCCTCAGACCATATAAGGCTTTGTTCAGTCTGTACACCCAATGAGGTTTTTCTTTGCTTTCAAATCCTGGTGGTTGAGATACATACACAACTTCTACTAGCTCTCCATTTAGAAAAGCACTTTTGACATCCATTTGATAGACTTTGAATTCATGATGAGCTGCGAATGCCAAGAAAATTCTGATAGCTTCAAGTCTGGCCACAGGTGCAAAAGTCTCATCAAAATCAACTCCTTCTTCTTGTGCATAACACTTTGCAACAAGTCTGGCCTTGTTTCTGATTACATGAGCATCTTCATCTACCTTGTTTCGAAAAACCCATCTTGTCCCAATTGGTTCTTTCATCAGATTGGGGGGGACATGGAACAAGCTCCCAAACATTGTTCCTTTCAAATTGGTTGAGCTCTTCTTGCAGGGCTTCAACCCAACTTGGATCTTTTAAAGCCTCGTCAATCTTCTTCGGTTCTATCAGTGACAAGAAGCTGACATATAAGCATTGATCGCTTGTGGCTCTTCTGGTCTAAACCCCTCTACTTGGATCGCCAATCACTTGATCAATTGGATGTGAGCGAGTCCATTTAGAGTAATGACCAAGATGAATAACCATATCAGTGCAAGAACTCCTCTGGCTTACTTCAGGAGATGGTTCAGAATAAACTATTTCAGTTTCACCATCTTCATCATCTTGTAAATCACGATTTGCATCATGAAATTCTTCATTCTGAGGTAATTCAGGGGATACTGATATCTGAGGAGCAGCACGCACATCTGATCCAATAGTCAATTCAGAGGGTAGTTTGAATGTGACTGAAGGATAAAATGGAATGCTACTTTGCTGACTTGTAACTGGTTCTGAACTGGAATGATCAGAAACCTGTTCAGGTAACTGATCAGATTTGTCATTGTGATCAGATTCACCAAAACTGATAGGACCTTCTGAAGGTGGTTCAGGGATTGGTTTATTAAAGATTGCAGAATTTGATTCATCAAAGGTGACATGAATTGACTCATCAACCTTTTCAAGTCTTTTGTTATAGACTCTAAAGGCCTTGCGAATTGTTGAATAACCTAGGAAGTAACCTTCATTAGCTTTGGCATCAAATTTGCCCAATTTGCTGGAATCATTTAGAATATATACTAGACATCCAAAAACATGAAAATATCCAATATTAGGCTTTCTATTTCTGAGCACTTCATAGGCAGTCTTCTTATGTCTTTTGACATAAATGGAACGATTATAGGTGTAGCAAGCAGTTGCAACAGCTTCAGCCCAAAAACATTTTGGAAGACCTGATTCATTCAACATACTTCTGGCAGCTTTATCAGCGTTCAATTCTTTCTTTCTACAACACCATTTTGCTCTGGAGTATTTGCTGGGGAGAAGTTCTGAGATATGCCAGTGTCAGTGCAGAAGGTTTCCAGAGTGGAATTTCTGAATTCAGTGCCATTGTCGCTTCTGAGCTGACGTACTTTTCGCTTGTGCTTGAGTTCAATCTGCTTGATGAGGGCATTTATTTCAGCAGCAGCTTCACTTTTGTTTCTGAGGAAGATCACCCAACAATATCTTGAATATTCATCGACTACAACCAGAGTGTACTTCTTCCCCGCTCTTGTCTGAACATTCACAGGACCAAAAAGATCCATATGAAGCATATGAAGTGGTTCAGTGATGCTGAAATTTTGCTTGGTCTTGAAGCATGCTATCTTTTTCTTTCCCATTTCACATCTTAGACATGGTTTGTCTTTATCAAAAGACATAGCTGGTATCCCATCAGCCAGTTGTTTTCTTGACAACTTATTAATATATTTGAAATTGAGATGGGATAACCTTTTGTGCCACAACCAGTTGGTGTCCTCATCTGCCCTTGAGTAAAAACATTATTCAGAAGTAGCACTATTCATATCTACAACATAAATGTTTCCCTTTCTGGGTACAATCATTACTACCTTCCAATCTCTGTTGAATATGGTGCCTTGTGAAACATCAAATAAAACCTTAAAGCCATCATCACACAGTTGGCTGACACTGATCAGGTTATATTTCAAACCATTCACATATGCAACTTTAGTGAATTTGACTTGTCCATTGTTCACAACACCATATCCCTCAGTTTGTCCATTTTCATCATTACCAAAACTTATTGAGGGCCCCTCTTGCACCCTATATTCCTCTAGCAGGGTTTTGTGACCAGTCATGGTTCTGCCAACAGCACTGTCAAGAAACCAAGTGTTCTTTTTGCGGTCACCCTGCACATACACAAAGATTAGTTCTTTTTGGGAACCCATCTTTTGATGGGTTCACTGGACTTTCCCTGAACAGCCTCAGATTTCTTTGGCACATAAGGAACAGAAGGATCAAATGGAATTTCAGTCATGATTTCAGATGACACAAAAACAGTTGGTTTGATGACTTCAGGAACCTTTTTCTTCTCAGATTTTTGCTTTTCTTGCTTGATTTTCTTTGAAAAAGGTTTTGGCTTTTGTTTGGGATTTTGGGGAGTGCTTTCAACATTTTTTAAACGTGCATTACAGCTCTGCACTTGCCTAGCCAAATTCTGAAATTGACTTTCAATCCTTAACAAAATAGACTCTGAATTAGACACCTGAGGTCTACCAGAATCTAAGGTAGAAGGCTCAGCAGGGATCACATTTTTCTTTCTTTGAAGGTTCTTAGGAACCTTATTTGAAGACTGAGGGGAAAACTTCTTGGGTTTAGCTTTCTTGTCTGAAGCACTGGTCTGACATGCTTCAGATCTGCCCTCAGAGTATTCCTGGTTTTGATCAGTTATCACTTTTGATTTTCCAAGATCTTTAAAAATGATCTTTGGTCTCATTTCTTTAGGAAGTGCATCCAAATCAGTTATTACAGATGCAAGATGAAGATCACCAATGCCATAAGCGATTCTTTGATTTTCAAAAGTTTTCTTAACGGCAGCTTCAGGAAAAGGTGACTTCATCTAAGATTTAATTATTTTCTGTTCTTTTTCCAAAATAATTTTTAGTTCTACTTTTTCCAATTCAAGTTTAGAAACCAGAGATTGATAACTTTTCAAAGCCAACTGAACATCTTTCAGTTCTTTTAATCTGGCCTGACTGGCATTCATTTCAGAAGAATTTATTTCAAACATTTTTATACTCTCTGAACGCACAGTTTCAACATAAGTTATGTCAGCCTCTATAAGAACCAAAAGATCCAGTTTTTGTTCTTCATCCTTCTCAAAACCAAAAGTACTAACCTTCTTCATGATGATATCCACCCAACGACCAGATTCAACATCAGACTTAACAACATGACTATGATCTTCACGAGCCATGAAACACATATCCCTTACTTCTTCTTCATCATCAGATGACACGTCAGAATCCTCCCATTTTTCAGTGTCTGTTGTAACACCCCAACTAAGGCGGAACAATGAGATGTACAGAAAGTCGAGTATTCAAAACAAAGGATTATAAATAACATTCACCACAACCTTATTTGATAAAAAGGAATTTACAAATGTACAAGCATGTGAACCAATTTCCAAGTACAAATGCGTCCACCATACTTGAATATTAAGTTCACGAAACAAATATCAAGCACATGAATAGTATACTACAATGGTCAAGGCGGATTCCATTGCCCTTCACAAGGTTTGACATTTGACTCCAAAGTGCAATGCAAATATTCATGAAGCATATAAATCCTCAAAGCTTATGCTAATTCCTGAAAAGCATGAAGAAAAAGTGTCAACTACGAAAACGTAGTTGGTGAGTGCATAGGTTTTTAACTAATACAATAAGCATATATACATATCATAACAAAATAATTTAGGAATCACCAATTTCCATGAATATCTCCAATTTACCCTTTGATAATCATTTGTTCAACTCAATTTTAACCCATGTAAATAAATCCTTGTCACATGACCACAAGGCCTAATTCCATTATCTTAGATGAGTAAGTACTTGAGCCACTACTACTACCATTTTATTCAAGTCCGATTACAATCCAATAATTCAATTCATAGCACAAGCTGTCAATCAAGTGCCGTAATAATAATAACAATGATGATAATGGGTCGTGCCATGGAGACGCCCGATTATCTTAAGGTAGTTAGAACACCCGGGGGCCAGACTAGAAGTGGAGGTTGTCACGAAGGCAACCAACCTTCTAACGGTACGCTTTGGGTGGGCGGACGAAACCTAGTTGTGCAACTAACTAACTACAGGCCTCCACTTTCGGAGTAAATAGTAGTGTACCGAACGCCGCAGTTTGACAGAACTCAAGCTCATCACATAAATCCTTTATTTTCATGAACATACGAAACAATTTTATTTCATACTCATATATCAAGAATCATTTCATATAACAACTCTCTTTCAAGAAACATTGCATATATAGAAAGTAGTTTCATTTATCATGCTTTTCACCCCGAAAGTAAAACACATAAAAGAGTTTGAAAGGGGGCTATGACTCACCTTGATATGCCGCATATTATACTCATCTATCCAAAATGGGTACTTCCCATCTATAGCTTACTTGCCCATATATCCATTATGTTCCTCCATCATTTTTCAAGCCAAGACTATCCCTACGATAGGACTAATATACGTAAGTTCCTATCTTAAGCCATCACTTAGAAATGCCGCTTTCATTATGTTGCTATCAATTGTGGAATCCAAGTATATTGCTAACATTCGCATTGTTTTGGTTGTAGCGATTGATAGTGAAAAAGGTTACTTTAATTACATGCGTAGTTATAAGTTGTTAGATTTTTGGTAACTTGGCTTCATTTGTGGTTTCACTTGGCATCTTAGGTTATCATGTAGAAATATCATATTAAGCTATGTTATTCTTATTCATCATTTGTTGTGTAACCGATTTTGGCGTGAATAAACATTTGTGATATCAATATATAGCTTGGTTAACATAATTACTTATGTCAATCTCACTTAATTATCTTTGTTTTATTTTGATTATACTTATCTTCAACTCGTATATTCCTCGATTTGTCTTACGATTACTTGGTTCATGAAGTTCGTTTAAGTGTTATGGGCCATTACCAATTGGGCCTTAAGTGTCATGGGCTTTTAAATGTTTTGGGCTTACACTAGTTATTGGGCTTTACCTTATTTGGGTTAGGTGCTTAATGGGTCATAGTGGTTATTGGGCTATAAGGCTTATTGGGCCAAGTGGGCCTACTGATTTGTGTTCCTTATGAGTTCATTATTTGGGCCGGGTTAGCCCATTATGGTTCTTAGTTCATTACCTAGCCCATTATGCCATTTATAAGATTACTTACAAATTTTCTGTTTTATACTTTATTTTTAAGAAATGATAGCTACTATTTTGGGGTCAAGACGAATTATTTGGACCTTCATGATTTTTACACAGTGACTTACATGTATCTAGTACTTTTGTGAATTTTGGTGAATTTTTAGATGATGTTTGGTGTCCGTAAAAATTATCCAAACACAAACTGTCCCGAATGGGCACTGCTTGCGACATCAGAAGTTTTATAAAAGTTCTTGATGTTCTGATTGTTAGAAAAATCCCATGATTTTATTTTAAGTTCACAACACATTGAAATTACTTTCCACCAAGTATGACCTCCTGGAACTTTATGGATATGGAGATAAAAATTGTTAAAGTTTATAAAATATTCATACAAAATTATAGTTTTGACCAGTCTCAGTAGAAAAATCATATCTTTCGTTTGGTTTAGTATTTTTGAGTAATTCCAGTTGGAGGTTAATCTTAACTCATTTGTCTACAAATTTTATTTTGATAGTTTTTCTTGAAAATGTCCTCACATGTTCAGTTTACCCGTTCTAAGACAGGAGATCAATTCTGTCAGAATGTTTATTGGTTATATCAACTCACCAATGGTTTTGCTTGCTTGCTTTAACCTCTAGATTCCCACTAACAAAATTTTTACTTTATTTTGTATCTCCTAACATCAAATATGCAGATTTCAATCAATTTCAAGTTCATCAATCATCCTTAAAAGATCCATCTCAAGACCCAAATCAAAACAACTCAAACTAGTGCAAATCTAAGCATGCATGTAATCATCTCATCATTTTAACAACAAATCTTTATCCATCTTCAATTCAACAACTTAAAAACATATTTCTATGAAAAACTCCAGAAATATATTCATCAAAATATATAAAAATATGACCATATTTCAAAGGAAAAATCACTTTAAAATCTATTTAATCTATGACAACACCTTTGGGTCTTAAACTAGTTGAATCCTTGAATCTTTCTTTTAGATTTCAACATGCATGAGCATGAGGAAGGAGATTCTATCAACTTGCCTTCATCAAGTGTATTTTCAAGAAGAAAATCAAAGAAAAACATGGTCTTTGATAAAGATCTTTTAGTATATACAAAAACAAGATATATTAAATAAAGAGATGATGAGCTATACCCTTGATGAACTCAAAATGTAGGCTGTTTTGGACAGCCAAACCCACGACCACATGACCCCAAAATGGGCTCCTTATCTTGCTTTAACACACCCTTGAATGATCTAGCATGAACCCTTATTGTTATAGTTGATTCATTTAAGATTTTTGAGCTCTAATTTGTGTTGTAAGAATCGAAAAAGAGAAGAAGAGAAGGAGAGGAAAGTGCAGAAAATTTGAGAGGAAAAGAGAGAGAGAAATGGGATGGAGTCTGTGTTGGAAGTGTGAAAGGAGTGATGGTGGAGTGAAAGGTGTGAAGGGGTGTATTGGGAGTGTAAGAATAAGTGGTGTAGTTGATTTTTGATTGGGTAAAGGGTTTTGGGATATGGGGGCCGGTTTTGGTTAAGGAAAAATAGAGGGGATTTTTGAATTTTAAAGGTATAATGTAAGTGTATATGTGTATGTGTATGTGTTGTAAGTATGGGTGCATGTATGGACTTGTAGGTTAACTAGTTATTAGTCTTTTAAAGGACTTGTGTGATTATATGAATATGTATATATATATGGCCGTATATATGTGTATGTGTTCATATATATTTGTGTTTTAATTTGTTAATTGACTCTTTGTTTATAAACTTGCATTTTATATAAGATATCTGTATACTTATTATTATTCAACACTTTTGAATGCATATTAGCTTATAAATATATTTTTAGATGGTCATCATATATATATATATATATATATTTGTGTTTGCATATACTTAGATTCTCTTGATGTTTAAATGGTTGGACATCTATAAGGATTTCTTGATTGTTATCTCAACTTGTGAGTCTTGTACAAATATTTTTTTGCAACTTAACTTCTCGAATGAAACTTTTTGGTTCGTTGGCATTTCATCAAGTTCAATTGGAATTAATCGATAGCTTGAGGTTGTTTTGAATGATTATAGTTATTGTTTATGACATTTCTAAGATATCTAGTCATCTATGGTATTTCTAAGGCATTTCTCTTAATAAACCTCTACGGATCGATACCTAGATAAGATATAAGTAAGTTGTCCTAGTCGGAAATTGAGGGTTGTTACATCTGCCACCATGCAGCTATTCTTGTTGGATTCTTCCTGAGCCATCATCGCCATGTGGGCTTTCAGCTTTTTGTACTTGGCTTTGTACCCATCATCAGGCTTCTGAAAAATAGAATGGTTAGGGGCAGTGTGTGATGAGGAGGGTTGTGATGATCTGCATTTCTTCATAAAATGTCCTTTCTTTCCACATTTAAAACATTCTAAATTGGACTTATCGACAGTAATATTTGAAGAAAATTGTTTGCCATTTCTCTTTGATTTAAATTTAAAACGATTAAAAGTTTTGGCAATCATGGCAACAAGGTCATCATCATCATCCTCATCACATTCATGTGATGCATATTCAGAAATACCAGCTTTCATTAACTCAGCTACCATCTTCTTCACAGAGTCGGATTGATCACTCTCAGAGGACAGTAGGGCAGCATCTTGTGGTTCAGAATAATGAACCAATGTAGAACTGGTCGAAGTATGATTCTTTGCATCTTGCTCAGCCACAACTCTCTCAGCTTTATTCTCCTCAGTGTATCTGAAGGCACCATACAAGGAGGCCAGAGTGTGACTATGAAGGGTTTTGCCTTGTCTTAAAACCATGATCAAATTCTCCCATTTAAAAGGCAATATATCGCAAAACTTTTCAAGCAAAATTTCTTTGTCTTTTGTAACACCAAGAGCTTTTAATTGATTGACCAAATTTGTGAATCTAAGATATGTTTCAGTTAGAGATTCATTTGGTAATGCAAAAAATGCTTCATATTTTTTATTCAAAGAAACTTTTCTTGTGGTGATAGTTTCCTTTGTTCCTTCAAACTGTGTTAGCAATTCTTCCCACATTAACTTAGAATTATCAAGTAAAACAAGAGTGGGTTTTAAACTTTCTGGGACAGCAAAGAGAATCATAATTTGTAATTTGGAATCTAGGTCAGCCAAGCGATGGTCTTCCTCTGACCAATGATCTTTCTCTTTGGGTGTTAACCTAGGGGTCCCATCTTGGTTAAAAACAACAGTTGATGCATTCATGGGAACATAAGGACCTTCTACAAGAATGGTGGTCAAGTGTGTTTCAACTCCAGCGATGTACTTGAGCATACATGCCTTCCAAGTAATGAATGTGTCACTATTTCCATTAAATTTAGGTACCGGATTATTTGGAAAGTGAACATGAACACCGGGTTGAACTAGTGGTGGAGGTGGTGGATTTTGATTCATATTGACATTTGGGTTAGGGTTACCATTTGGGTTTGGGTTCGGTTGTTCGGTTCCAGACATCTTGTAGGATCAAAACAGGTATAACAATTTAATGATTCAACCTGGGAGGCTCTGATACCAAATGTGAGTCCACCTTCACAAGATGTATAAAGAGAACAAGATATAACAAGATATAAAATGGGTTAGTAATAAACACAAGTATATCAAGTAACCCGACTGGCAAGTGGTTCGAATCTAGATAACGACTAGTTAAGTACCACGATCCAGATATGGATATGAACAATAAAGAACAAGTGCTTGAAACTATATAAATACTAAGTATATTCAAGTATTATGGCAATGAGTCGAGATGTATTTTTCAATGTATTTTATTTATTTCTATAAACAAAATACAAGAGTTGTTGCGGAACAAAGATAATCACACTTGTGAAAATATCTAAACAACCCCAGAAATACAAATGATCTATGCGACAAGGAATTACTCGTAAGAATACTTAGAGTAATATCACACGTTGCAATTGCCAAAGTTCCAAGCATTTTTGCAAGTGTGAGAAGTCTTATATTTATAGGCAAACATGTCTTGATGACATGGCAATATGCCGTACAAATATGGTTGGATGCATTTATGAATTTGTGGGACAAATCCATAACATGCTTGTTTAAGGTAAAGTATGTAAGTTTCTTTGATGTGACTTGACATACTTTATTCCCAACCTTTTGCTAAGACTTTCCCAATCCCAGGTATAGAGTAATTAACCGGGTAAAGGTAGTTAAAGCTGCAAAAAGACTTTCCTCGTAATCAGTGAAAAAGTGTTGTAAGTACTTTTTCACTAAGCCTCTTCAGATTCAACTTCAGGTAAGATCTTCTCTGAGCTCTGCTTCTGAGATGATCTTCTTCTTCAGTCTGAACGTCTTCAGTGTAGGTTGATTCTGAATCTGAAGTGAAGCTTCAGTGAGCTTTATTCTGAATGACTTCAGAATCCTAAGCAAGCTTTCTTCACTGAACCTCAACTATTTTGAACAAATCATACTTAGTCGATTTTCGACCTAACATGTGGGATTGGCAAATGTTTCCAGCTTAGTTGAAAAGCCTAATCTTGACAAGGTCATGGACGGTGTTTTTCTTTAATAATTTGGTTATTGATAGTATGTAAATATTATAGATCTTGGGGAAAAATCCTTACATTTATATTAGATTAGCTATGAGAAAACGATGGATGATAGATGGCAGGAAAGAGGAAAATATAACACCACCACCGCCGATGACCGGACCACCACCACTGGCCGGATCTTCCAAACCACCACCATCATCGAACCTTCTTTGTTTAATGGGTTTTTCTTATTGGATTTTATTTTGTGGTTTCATACCATCAACATAGATACACAGCCGCATATACATACATACATTTGTATATATAAAGAGGGTTCGAAAGATAGAGAGGGGGAGTGAGAACTTCAGATATGTAAAACATTGAATCTGGGTGTGATATAAATTACTCTACCAATGAAGATGATGATATGGGGGGTGGGGGGCAAAAGAGTCTTTTAGGCGTTCACGTGACTAGCATGTGATAAAAATTAACGGTTTATCAGGTTCCGTTAGGGTTAGGTGTGGTCAGTGTAGGTTTTTTACAACAATAGGTATGTCTCGTGTAATTTTAAATTGTAGGTATGATCAGTGTAATTTTAAACGATTTATGAAATTTACCCTATATATTATAAAAAGTTAATTGCAAAATTGGTCCCTATGGTTTACACACTTTAGCAATGGGGGTCCCTTTTCGAGTTCATAATTAATAAAGGTCCCTTCAATGTTGTGCGAAAAGACAATATTGTCCCTACACATTAGTGCCACGTCATCCACTAACGGTTTCGTTAAAAAATGACCATTCTTGCAAAAAAAATCTCAAAATAGGGACCCCCATTGCAACAATACTTAAAAAGGGACCCTTATTGCTAAAATGTACAAACCACAGGGACCAATCTTGCAATTAACTCAATTTATTTAAAGGGTTAAACTACAATAAAAAAATACTTTATTTACCTTTTAAGCACTTAGTGTTACACCAAACCGCCGAGTTTCCGTTTCTTGGTATTATTTCACCAAAGCTTGGTGAATTCGACGAACCAATACCGATGGAAGCAGGAGAACTCTGAGTTGTCATTTTTTTCGAGAGTTTTTATCATTTTTACTAGTTTTTGGAGTATTTTAAAAATGCCTGGGCTGAAATCATCTTTCCATGGTTCGACTCAAGTTATTTACTTTCACATACAAAAGGAACTGGAAATGTTGAGAGACCGTTGGCTACATGAGACCTTCCAGTTTTACTAGTGAATTCTATGTAATCTATGTTCTAGTCGTGTTTCATGTCTAGCATTGAGTAGGGTTGTGGTAGTTTTTATTTTGTTTCTTGTATTGCACGGTGTTGCATGAATGTTTTGTGATGGCAAAATGGTATATATATACATATACAATAAAAAAAAAAAAATCAAAAACAGTAGAAACGGCCACATTCACGGGTAGTTTCAAACACCATTTGAAACCGAGTTCACATGGGTGTTTCAAACGGGTTACACTCAAACCGCTTCTAGTGGCAAGAAAACCAAACCAGTCCAAAACCCATCGGTTTGACCAAAACCTAACCATTATTTGGTCAAAGGCCGTATGGATTTCAATTTTCTTTTTTTTTTTTTTTTTTTTTTTTTGGTACACGACTACATAGCAACATCACAAATACAATGAAATCATGATATGTCGTCCACTGGATAATGTATCCAAATACATGATCTAAACTAAATTACAAGATGTTTTGTCTTGACTTTACAATTGTGAAATGACCAACATTTACACAAAACTGCAACAATTCTTTACTTTTCGTTTTCAAATGATTGCCCACAAACCTAGATTACATATACTTACAAGTTCCCATCACACTCAACAAACTACAGTACACATCGAAAAGATTACAAAAGGATTACCTTTACTATAACAACCAGACTTCTACCCAATGGTTCAGAAAAGCAAAAAACGTCTACATCTTGCAGACTAGCAAAAGCATAGGGCCGACTATCTCCAAAATTGTTGGAGACACTTTACTTTATGAGCCATTTGTTGAATTTAGAAGTATTTTGAATTATTGTTGCTCCATGTATATATATTTCATGATTTAAACAGAAAGTATCTTGTAGTAAATCTTTGAACTTCATCAAGCCTGTAAATATAGATCATGCAAGTACAGCTCAAGACTCAAAAACACAAATATACAAATAGCACATTGATCCGTCCCAAAAACAACTTAATATCTGACTTTTTACATCAAAGAGTTGTCTCTTTAACATCAAATATTACAAATGAAGTAATGAAGTAATTAAAATCCATACATTTCCAAAAGTAATTATTATCAACTCTATGACAAAGTGAGAATACCTTATTAAGGATTTTTAAGTAAAATATAACATGGATTATAAATTTTGCCTTTTTGCTCTGAAAAGTTTAATAATTACATTTAACTATGTAAGAAATGAGGGAATAGCATTCCCAATTAAAACTTTAAAATAAAATAAAAAATAAAAAAGCTGCACTTTCCGAGAATGAAAATGACAATTGTAGTTAGCAAAATGTGTAAAAACTGGCTCTTGTTTTGTACATTTTAATAGCACATATAAAAGTAAAATAGTTGCACCAAAGTACAGTTTTCAAATGATACTCGCCCCATGATAACCACCAGTATATAAACATTATGCAATCATTTATGCTCATTTCAGTTTGAAATAAGAAGTGACTGTTGTTCAAGGAAGCAAATCAAGTGATTCAGACTATTTTATCTTTCACGATAAGGGGGTTGCTGTTTGAGTCTCCTACAAAGCTATCTGAATGCTAACATTGCCTTTGTAGTTAATAGTGCTTTATAATAGACATTTAATTGGAAAATAACAAATAACCATTTTAGAGAAAAACTAAGTTTCAGAGTCCAACAATAAAGCAAGTAAAAATCAAAAGTTAAAATATGAAACAACCGTTGTATGCGTCATGATATGGTCTAAGCCAGAACACATCCACACATAAGCATGCAAGTCTGAAAAGTGTGAATAAAAAGTTCATTGGAAAGTAACAAACCACCATTTTTAAAAAAAAAACTATGTTCCAGAATCCAAAAGTAAAACAAGTAAAAATCAAAGTTAAATTATGAAACCACCGCGGTATGCATCATGACATGGTCTAAGAACACACCCACACATAAGCATGCAAGTCTGGAAAGTTTACATATAAAGTTCTAAACGCACATTGATAAGCTTACCGGCTATTGAGGAATCTGAACAACAACAAATGCAATTAAGTATAGACAGCCAAAAATTGCTGCTCCAGCTAGAAAATTGTAAAGCAGTTGTCGATCGTTTTTTGTGGGTATAAAAACTGACTTCAGCGTATTTGTCAGTTCAAATAGCCTACAAGATATCTGCAGAAGCAAGAAAAAGTATTTCTAACTTAAGACAGTTAATCTTTTTAATACCAAAAAGTAGAAAGGTGAAAGAGTATGTTGGTGTATTGCTCACCAAGACATAAACTGCAGTTGTAAGCATGAAATTGAGCATTGGGTAATTTGGTATAAATGAGAGAAGCCATTTTGGCTGTGCATTGGGGATATCTGATCTGCACCATTCATGCTGGTTAGTACTATGTGATTTCAATTAATTTAGGTTCTGAAGTTGTTTCTTCCGATAATTTAACTATTTAAGATGTAACCTTTTCATAATTGCAAATAAGAGAATGATGTAAACTAGAGCAAAGGAATCTTTGGTCTATTAAATGAAGAAAACGGGGAAAAAAAGACAAACTTAAATTCAAGGTTAAGGATATGCAGTTTGTATTCACCTAAGCCATATATGGAACTGAGAAATGTATGTCTCCAAAGTGATTTTACCAAGCCACCTATTAAAACACGAAAAAAGGTAAGGCTGGATATGGAATTGTATTATCTTAACAATAAACCTTTAAATGAGGAAATCAAAGGGAGCTTACGCAAAGAGAGTTAAAGTGAAATTCCGGAGATATTGAGTGAAATTCCTCAAGCAGATGTAGACACTAATAGCAGAAAGAAAAAAAAAACTTTTTGACTTAATTACAACATGCCAATATACCAAAACATTTACAAGCAGGTGATGAAAAAAAGATAAAAGAATGATAAGATTAATTACACACGTTATAGGTATCCATGATGTGTAGGGGTGGTATTTATTGTATGTAACCTTGTCCAACTTGTATATGTACTCATACCACATGTAACCAGCCTGAAAAAAATACAAGTTACAAACACAAAATCCTGAATGAAGAGAAACAAATCAAATAGAGTCATAGAGATGACAAAAATGGGTGGGTCAGGAAAATTGGGTATCGGATTTAACAAGTTGTTTTTTAGTACACCGAGTGGTTCTGTTTATCCTGCTACTCACAAACACTTTTTGCCTTTAGAAAATGTCTATAAATTGACCAGTTTCCCTTGTAACTGAATATTTTTTAATTGATCTACTATGAGACATAACACAAACCTAAATCGGCCCATTCATAAGTAAATGATTAGAAATTGCAAACTCTCTAGAAAGATTATCCCTTTTTTTTTTTTTGCAAAACCTCAAGAAAGAAAGATTATCCTGACTAACCAGAACAGAGACTGAAACAATGGACGCCTTGATGGTGCGTCTCCGTTTACTTTCTGACTCCTCAAGTTTTTCCATCCATTTTTCGACCTAGGATAATATCATACAAAACAGTTTAGCAATATCTTGTCTTCAGAATATATAGAAAAAGCTTCTAAAAACTTACATTAGGGTGAAGATATGCATATATCATTCCAATAATCCATATGTAGCGATCTAGTCCAGATCTGAAGTGCCACTCATGCAACCTAGGCAGATCAGGTTTAGCAGGATCACTATATCCTGCAAACAGTAAATGACTTTCAAGACATCTTGGTGTAAGTTAATCTACATTCTGCAGAGGCACAGAAATTTGAACTCCTAAGAACATCGTATTAGAAGTGGCAATATTGGGCGTTAAGTAAACTATATTGATTTAATGATAGTCTGAATTACGCACAACAAAAAAAACAGAAAAGAAAACAGGGAAGTTCTATGCATTAAAAGTACACAATGGGTGTCTCTTTTAATCCATTTCCTTTTTAAGTGAAATTTTTGATTATTTGACTAATGACTTGTTAGAGATAAATAATAATCCAAATTCATAAAAAAAAAAAACATAAGTTTGCCACCAATATGCTAAATATGTCAGAATATTATCAAATCATGGTGTTCTAATATATCCAGTTACATATCCAGTTACATTTTAGGCTCTGTTTGCAATGGTATCATTTATCTGCCTTGCACGAAATATTAAGTGTACCTAACAAGAATGCAAAAGGTCCCACATTTTTAGGCTCTGTTTACAATGGTAACACTTATCTGCCTTCCAGGAAATATTAAGTGTACCTAACAAGAATGCAAGAGGTCCCCAAATAAGGTCAAAAACTCCAGGAATCTCCCAGATCAAGATAACCACTAGAAAGCAAGCAATGATCTTCATAATCATCACTGATCTTATCTCATTATATTTGCTTCCGGTGGCAAGTGCTCCATACACCATAAGAGTGAAGAGGGTGTGCATAGGACAAATATAATAGAGCATATAGTCGTTGTTAAGAATTATACAACAAAATGCCACAAAAAAATTCAGCCTCCACATCATCTGCAGAGTGAAGATACAATGTAAGTTACTTCCATAAAAATAACCGATTAGAATTAACTGACTCAAAATAACTTTCAATAAACAAATGTGGCTAATATGTGAAGTTTAGATGTTTAAAACAAAATAAATATCACTGATAACATCAGCACCATTCACAATAAGAAATATAAAAAAATAGATCACCTGAGAAAATCGTGCAACACTGAAATCCTTTCTAATGTAGTAGTAGGAGAAGTTCCCGAAACCAGTCATCCAGACATAGGCAGCAATAAAAACACGAATAGCATTGTAAATCTCGGTGGCAGCAAAATAATGATACATTAAGAAGAGAACCTGTAAAATTACAAATAGCAGTTTCGATATAACTGTTTTTGTACTGGTAATGATGTATTTACCATCAAGATAGTGTAGGCAATAAAAACATTAGTTTGAATGAAGTACTATAAGAGCTTAAAATTAAACTTAGAAGGATCAAATCAGTGGCTAAGTAATAATATTAAAAAACTCTTGCCTGCATCCATCCTTTCCACTCCTCTGTTTGATGTCGATTGAGGTAAAGTATCGATTTTCCTGATAATGCAGACTTGTCACTATGTTTCTTCAGAGATGTCATTGCCGAAACAATGATTAAAAGTGCGTACAGGAAAAGGAAAAGGTCACGATTGTAATTCTGTACAATAAAAATATAATTACACACAGTTACAGCCAAACATAGAAACACTTGAAGCTCCAATTACAAAAAAGATACTAGCACAGGGAAAGAACCTTCGAAGACTCTGGGATTAAGCTGGTACGGTCACACAAGTAGAAATAAAACAAGATTCCCCCAAATTCTGATCTACACGAAGTAATAAAGTCATATGTAAATGATGCATCAGCTTAAAAAGGAACGGACCATCAGATGAAGTTTAGAACATAAAAAGTAGCATGGCTTACATTGATCTTAGGGTTGCTCTATTTTCAAGTAAAAAGGACTCCTCCATTGTCACAAATCTACAGATCAATATTGTGGAAGACAATTAGCGTTTTTACTGTAAAAAGAAAAGAAGGGATTCGAAGAAATCCATTAGAATGTTAACTGACCTAATTAAGTTTGATTTAACGACAACATCAGGCTGCCTTACTGATGCTATCTTTGGTGGACCACCTTCCAGCAAAACAGCCCGGTCATCTTCCTCAGTTGCCACAATTTCCAATTCAACCAAACTATTGTCTGAATGGCTGCTTTCGAAAGACATGAGTAAATAAAAATTAGAATTTACCATGACTTAATTGTAAAGCATAGACCTACTCAATGCTGAATGCAATAATTCACATGAAAATGGATTGGTAGATAAGATTAAATCACGCATGACAATACTTAAGCTACATATGATAAGTAATTCGATCAATGAAGATTAAGACTATCGGAAATCTGCAAACTCCGAGTCCAATCGTAATATGAAGCTTAGAGTAAAAAAAGGACTTACAGTTTGGATATGGATGAAGTTTTCTTGTATTCCAGCCATTCCGAATAAATCCAAGAAACAAATATAGGGATGATTCCAAGCAAAAATGACACCTGCGACATGATAATAATTATCAGACATTATCCTCATAAAGCTATATAAGGAAAAGCATAATGAAATGCTAAAATACATGCCTGGTAAAGCTACCTCCATAACACCTCTTTTTTCACAGTATTATAGAGTAAAAAGATACCAACCCTTTAGAATTTCATTGTTTTTCTTTCAGTTGTGTTTTCATCCAACTTACATAGTAAATACTTCAGATTTCACATTTGAAACAATTCAAAACAGATTTCAAGCAAGCTGCGTTTTCTTCTATTACTTTCTAGCTGTTTCTCAAATGTATTTGTATTGTCTACATTACCTAACTCATCTTCAACGTCAACAACCATTATAAAAATATTGATATAGCAGTGTCCATGAAATCAGTACACATAGACATGATTCTAGTGACTAAATATATAGTCTGCAAAATCAATTATTCATCACTATAAATCATCAACAAACAGTGGCGAAGGCGCGAAGCAAGGATTTTCAGTCTAGGGTTGCCGAATAGTTTTCATGATAATAACAAGGATGAAATTAGGTGAAGAAAATTTTAAGTGTATATATTGTTGGGTTGCCAGTTACCCTTAAACTATATAACTTCATAAAAATAGTACTAGAAATAAAGAGATCACAAAGCTCCGCCACTGTCAAGAAAAGACAATTAACATAATATAAAGGCTCGACTCATGAATAGACAATAACAAGTAACAAGAAAAACTTGAATGTTCCACATGTCATCATCTTACAATTAGGCACATCTTTAGGTGCACCAATTAGGTTGATTTATCATTATCCTGATTCTTGCTTAAACCTCAGAAAACAAAAACCCTTAAGAATTTTATGAAATGAAATCACACGCTAAGTTACATTACGTGGGACGAATTTTCATTCACCATGGAAAGAAAACAAGGGGTGCAGGATCTAAATTACACCAATTCTACTCAGCTACGTCACCATAGAGGAGAAACAGCAAGTCTATTTAAAAAATTTACCAAATCTGATAAAAAAAAAATCTCAAATATAATCAAAGAAAATGTGTAGTAAAAAAGAATAGAACTCCTAAAGTCGAGGATCTTATACATGCAAAAAACAGGGATCATGAATTACACAACTGAGAATGACATACACATACACGAACCCAAATAATGCTACACTAGATTCATAACACTTCAAGTTCACCAACTTCCACACACACTCGAATCAAAACTCTTTCATCATCTCAGACAACATCAATGCAATGATAAGCAGTACAAGATCGAAAATACCAAGGCCGAATTGAACCTCAAAAAACAGCAAAACTAGTCAAATTTAATGTACATACGCCATACGGCATGATCATTAACTACAAGATACTAGAAAATACAAAACAGACACATTAGCTATGTAGTCAATTTCGGTGGTATACCAGTGGTATACCGGTGGTATTTCGGTTTTCGATCCTCTACTGGTATACCGGTCCAGATTTCTGTCCAAAACTTCGGTACCGAGATTTTCGGTGAAATTCACCAAAATCTCACCGAAATCGATCAAATTTTGGTCCAAATTTTGATGGTTTACCGGTTTTCAGGTTTTATTTGTTTATTTTTGTTCAAACTTAAAAAACAATATCAGAAACACTAATTTTTGCAAGTATTAACACTAATCTATCAAATATTGACACTTTTAAGCTTGACTTTTGATATTTAGATTAAGTATTAAACTTAATATGATTGCTATTTGTGTATAACTGCAATTTTTTGGTATATATTTAATTATATATAATATTTTACATGATATTAAAAAACCAGAAATACCGCCGAAATCTCACTGAAATAACAGATATCTCGTATACCAGTCCTTGACCGAAACACCGAAATTTTGGTCCTTAACTACTTAGCACATTAGGCCACACCATGTAACGTTAACATTTAAATCAAACTCTTAAAAGCTGGGATGTACATATCAAACTTGTTTTTATTCATTGCTATCTTAAGCATCACTTAGCAGGTAAAAAGTATCTTTTGCTGACAAGGCAGCAGTATAAGTTTCCAAGCCATCAATTTACATGTTAAGAGGTGATATACACACATACATACACATACACACATACACACATACATACATACATACATACATAGAGTAAGATTTGAAGTATCGGATACACAAAGTAGCAATAAAGAACAAGTTTATATGCCTATATATGTATGTATACACGTGTTTTGTGGGGAAAAAAATTTGAGATCAGGATGGAAAATATGTGCATCAAATAGATCTGAAAATCAGCATTCACAAAATAATGTAAAAATAAATTAATTGAGAATAAAACTATTACTGTATAATAATAATAACAGCAGTATAATGGAGTAAGAAGATTTAAGAGTTAATCAGTTACTACCTGACCAGGGGTAAGAGGTCCAGAAACCGCCATTAAGAATAAAACAAATCAATCAGTTAATCTGATTTGGATCATACAGAAGGAAAAGAAGAAAAAAAAGCCCTAAAATAAAATCAAATCATATCATCATGCGTAGTTGAAATTATCGCATTCTTAGAATGATCCAATTTGAATTTGAATCTATGAATGTGAATGTGTTGTGTGTGTGTTTACTTCAGTGTATTATTACGAGTGAGTATTATTAGTAAAGACAAAATGTTTATGTTATTTATTAATGTAATTACATTGGAGTTGTATGTTATGTAACGAATTTAACAAAGTGTATGTTATCGGGTAATCTATATGTAGCCGGTTACCATCTAAAGAGATAATGACATGTGAATATAGTTAACTATGATAAAATGTCTATGTTATGTATCGATCTAATTGGGGTCTATGTTATGTAATGAACTTACCAAAATTGTCTAAGTAATAAATGTTATTTATTATTTCCAACTCCTCCCGAGTATTTGAGAACTAGTATTTTCTTGTTTCCATTTTGTTATTTATTAATATCTCGAAAAAAGAAATGATGAATTCCAAGGTCAAGGGGATTTGATCTTTTCAGCTTTAGGCTTGTAATGTGTTCTTCTAAGTTTGTTGTTTTGTTGCTTTAACTAAAATCTAACAATTAGTTATTCTTTCTCATTTCAATTCTAAGTTATGCTTCAATGAGCCATGTAAGAATACGTCCCTAGTCTCTCATTGTATGTTTGTGTGGGTTGTATATATATGTACCCTTAAATTTGTATGTGTCAATGTTTATATGTTTAAGAATATATGAGTGACTGGTTTTAGGTTTTTGAAAGAACCCGACTCGATAAACCGAAAATACAAGTTTTTTTTTTACCCCCACTGCGACTCAGTGGGGTTAGGACACCTCCCACTGCGACTCAGTGGGAAATCTCTGGTCGGCAAGTGAAAAACCTCCCACTGCGACTCAGTGGGGTTAGAACACCTCCCACTGCGACTCAGTGGGAAATCTCTGGTCGGCAAGTGAAAAACCTCCCACTGCGACTCAGTGGGAAATCTCTGACCTGCACCTGATGCAAAAACCAGCCATTTGACATACAAAACGACTCCAAACTATAATATTCATTTGCCCAACTTCCACAAACTAAATTTCAAATATTCCAACAACTATAAAGACACATTTCAAACACATTTACAACATCAACGAGTACACAAATCAAGATTTTCATCAAACGGGTCGTTTACCCACTTTGACACCCTTTTTGACCGAAATTATGAATTCACAACTATCCAAAAACTTTACAACTGAAACATTTACAGAAATTTACCCAAAAGCACGACCCCAAACTAAAATGTACCATGAGCCAAGAAATGAGGGACAACTAAGCTTCTATACCAAAAGATCGTCATTCGCCCGAAAATGACCTAATTACCTTCAAGACGTCCAAAAAAATCGCTTCAAACTCTAAATCAACTATCTTCAAACAACACTCACTAGTTCCTTCCTCCGGAACTACCTATATAAGAGGGTAAACATCTAAAATATAAGCAAAGGCTTAGTGAATATACTTGCATACATTTACGAATACGAAGGAGGGCATAGTACAAGGACTTTCACATGTAACCTATGGCATCGTCATGTCACATTTACATATTCACCTTGCACACAAACAATACATATATGGATCCATATAAGCTAAACAATCATAACAAATCATATCTATCGGGATTCTTAGGCCCCAGAGGTTCTTAGGCCTCATATCACATCAACTATCGGGATTCTTAGGCCCCGGAGGTTCTTAGGCCTCATAAACAATGCCCCACATGGGCTTAACGCCGAACCAATTACCATGCTTGGAACATTCACATCTCATGGTAATTGGCCCAACGTATACATAAAGGTATGCAAGAATACTCACCTCCTCCGCAACAAAGATAATAACGCTAAATGAACAAGCACAAGCAATCTTCAACCTATGATCATATCGTAAAAAAATGTATAAGCTTACATTCACAACTATGACTAGCTCAACCTAATCATACTCAATTACTAGCCTTCCTAGACCCAAAACCCAACTCATTTGTCATTGAGTTTCATTTTCTTTAACAAACACACTAGGTAGCTCAATCTACCATTTTCATCAACAATTCCATAACTAGTCAAAACTCATTTTTCTCAAGAACTCAAATTTATCACATGCACTCATTATTTTCATAATCAAACATATCATATAACTCAATGACAACTAGCTTAACTAAGGAATTGGGGAAAAATTAACCATAAATCATTTTTCTAGTAAAACCCCCAAATTGGTTCACTCATGAACCCTAATTTTCAAGAGAATTGACAAAGCTAGATTGGGGAAATTCATTACCTCACAATGGAATTACTTGAGATTTTAAATTCACGAATCCTTCCTTTTTTTTTTCTTCTCAATTTTTGGCCACCCCTACCAAAATCACCAAAACCTATCCTTTAAATTCTTGAATGAAGACTAAAGTTGGTGATGATTGTTATAGTGATTTCTATTCTTGGATTAAAGAGGATTACTTTGATTTTTTAAGAAACAAGATTAGTCTTGCATGAAGAAAATAGAAGAGAATGGAAAAGAGTGAGTGGAAGGAGGTTTCCAACAACAAAAAGGGGTGTCTGGCACATCCAGAAGGTGCCACGACCCATTCCCAATTTTGAGGGTATTTTCCCCGCTATCCGCTAAAGTTCCAACTAAATTAACCCCATATTCAAAAATAAAATACTAGGAAATTACTTTAATGTCAAAACTATAAAAAGGGGTTAATTTCTTTTACCTTTAAAATCTTTGGGGTGTTACAACTCTCCCCCACTTGGAACGAATCACGACCTCGTGATCCAAGCCATATGCAAAGACGGATAGTAAACAAGAACATCATGTTCGGACTCCCAAGTGCAATCGGACATCTTGCCGTGCTTCCATAAAATCTTATAAGTCCTCACCGTCTTCTTTTGCACTCTTCTTAGCTCTTCTTCTACTATGGCAATGGGCTCTTCAATATAATTCAACTTGTTATCGACCTCTATTTCTTTCAAGGGTACATAAGTAGATTCGTCGGCTAGGCACTTTCTAAGATGAGACACATGAAACGTAGGATGTATTCCTGAAAGCTCATCCGGTAACTCCAAACGGTATGCAACCTTGCCAACCTTAGCCAAAATTTTGAACGGGCCAATAAAACGAGGACTTAATTTCCCACGCTTTCGAAAACGTAAAACACCCTTCCATGGAGAGACTTTCAACATGATGCGGTCGCCCACATTGAATTCGATTGGTCTTCTTCGTTTATCCGCATAAGACTTTTGGCGGTCTTGGGCCGCTTTTAGCCTTTCTTTAATCACATCGATTTTCTCAATGGTCTTCAATACCACCTCCGTTCCTCCTATTTCACGTTGACCAACTTCTCCCCAACAAATTGGAGATCGAAACTTCCTTCCATACAACATTTCATACGGTGACGTTTGAATACTAGAATGGTAGTTATTGTTATATGAGAATTCTACCAAAGGCAAGTGAAGATCCCAAGTGCCTCCAAAATCAATTATACATACTCGAAGCATGTCTTCAAGCGTTTGAATGGTTCTCTCACTTTGGCCATCCGTTTGTGGGTGATAGGCGGTGCTAAGCTTGAGCTCGGTACCCATATCTTCATGAAATTTCCGCCAAAAGTGAGAAGTGAAACGAGTGTCTCTATCCGAAACAATGGAGATAGGAACTCCATGTCTAGCTACAACTTCTTTCACGTAGATCTTTGCCAACACTTCGGATGACGATGCCTCACGGATAGGGAGAAACAAGGCACTCTTGGTTAGTCTATCAACTATCACCCATATGGTATCAAATTGATTTCTAGGGGTCTTGGGCAACTTTGTGACGAAATCCATGGTGATCTCCTCCCACTTCCATTTCGGTATTTCCAGTGGTTGCATCATACCATAAGGCTTTTGATGCTCAGCCTTCACTTGTGCGCAAGTCAAACATTTCTCGACATACTTCACTACATCACGTTTCATACCAGGCCACCAATATTCTACTTTCAAATCATGATACATCTTTGTAGCACCGGGGTGAATGGAATACTTGGATTTGTGAGCCTCATCGAGGAGAACTTGCTTCAACTCACAAGAGAATGGGATCCAAATCCTCCCAAAGCGTAAGGTAAGGCCACGAGAATCCTTAGTGAAATATTGCAATTGGCCTTGAATTCTTTCTCTTTTAGGATCCCGTTGCAAAGCCTTCTCTTGAACTTCTCTAATTTGATCCAAGAAATCGTTAGTGATCAAAACCCAAAGAGGAGAAACGACTAAGGCATGATGAGAACTCTTCCGACTCAAAGCGTCCGCTACCACATTAGCCTTCCCAGGATGATACAAAATCTCGCAATCATAATCCTTCAAGAGATCTAGCCACCTTCGCTGGCGATTGTTGAGATCTCTTTGCTCAAAGAAGTATTTGAGGCTTTTATGATCGGAATAAATGGTAAACTTGACTCCATAAAGGTAATGGCGCCAAATTTTCAAAGCAAAAACCACCGCCGCTAACTCCAAATCATGAGTGGGATATCGCTTTTCATGCTCTTTCAATTGCCTAGAAGCATAAGCAATAACTTTACCTCGTTGCATAAGAACACAACCGAGGCCATTAGATGATGCATCACAATACACCACCATATCTTCAAGACCATCGGGCAAAACAAGAACCGGTGCTTGACTTAGCCTTTCACGAAGTTGTTGAAAAGCCATCCCTTGTTCATCTTTCCATTCGAACTTGATATTCTTGCGAGTTAATTTGGTCAAGGGTGAAGCTATTTTAGAGAAATCTTGAATGAAACGACGATAATAGCCCGCTAAACCCAGAAAGCTCCTAATCTCCGACGGGCTCTTGGGTTGCTCCCACTTCATCACCGCATTAATCTTAGCCGGGTCTACCATAATTCCTTCACTATTAACCACATGACCAAGGAATTGCACCTCCCGTAACCAAAATTCACATTTGGAGAGCTTGGCATAGAGCTTTTCTTTACGAAGGGCTTCCAACACTTCTCTTAGATGAACTTCATGATCGGAAGAACTTTTGGAATAAATAAGAATGTCATCGATAAAAACAATCACGGACTTGTCAAGCATGGGTCGACAAACACAATTCATGAGGTCCATGAACACCGCGGGAGCATTTGTGAGTCCAAAAGGCATGACAACAAACTCAAAATGACCATAACGAGTTCGAAAAGCGGTTTTAGAAATGTCTTCCTCACGTACTTTGAGTTGATGGTAACCCGAACGAAGATCAATTTTAGAAAAATACGAAGCTCCTTGAAGTTGATCGAATAAATCGTCGATTCTAGGCAAAGGATACTTGTTCTTCACGGTGACTTTGTTGAACTCACGATAGTCGATGCACATTCGCATGCTTCCATCTTTCTTTTTGACAAAAAGTACCGGTGCACCCCATGGAGAGTTACTAGGTCGAATAAAACCCTTGTCAAGCAATTCTTGTAGTTGCTTCATCATCTCTTGCATTTCCGTTGGGGCCAAACGATAAGGAGCTTTAGCAATGGGGTTAGCCCCCGGAATGAGATCAATAGAGAATTCAACTTGCCGTTCGGGAGGAATGCCCGGCAAGTCTTCGGGAAAAACATCAACGAAATCTTTAACAATGGGGATGTCTTCAATAGAAAGAGGTTTCTTCTCAACATCAACGATGTGAGTAAGATAAGCATGACAACCGTGAGACATATAACGTTTAGCACGAGCAAAGGTACAAACGGGTATAGAACGTTCTTTCTTATCACCATAAACCACCAAGTCTTCGCCCTTAGAAGTCTTCAAATACACCGCTTTCTCATCACATGAAATTTTTGCGTTACAAGAGCTTAACCAATCCATACCCAAGATTATGTCAAACTATCCCATTGGAAAAGGAATTAAATTAGCTTGAAAGAGTTCCGAAGAAATTTTGATTTCGCACCCTTTATACACATCCTTCACTAATTCTACCCTACCATTGCCAACCTCAACTTGCAAAGTATATTCTAAACATGATTTAGACACGGGAATAACATGAATCATTCTAATAGCAACAAATGATCTATTCGCCCCCGAATCAAAGAGAATACGCATAGGCACATTATATACAAGGAATGTACCTGTGACAACATCATCGGTGTTTCTTGCTTGCTCCACGGAGAGTTGGAAGGACCTTCCCCTTGGATTTCCATGCGTTTGGGCATTCTTCCTCTCCGCTTCTCTTCTTCTTTCTTCTAACCTCTCCTCCTCCGTTAATTTCGGGCATGAACTTCTCATGTGACCCTCTTCGAAGCACTTGAAACAAATCACGGGCTTGTGAGGTTTGGACCTACATTCCCGGCTAGTATTCCCCGGTTTTCCACAAGTGTAACAAGCCTTGTCTCCCGCTCTACAAACCCCCGGATGATTTTTCTTACATTGACGACAAAAGGGGACATTTCTTTTATTGGGATAATTACCGGAGCTACCCTCTTGTCTAGGCTTCTTGCTTGGAGAATTTACATCTTCATACCTTCTTTTCAAGACACCTTCATCTACTCTCGACATCTCGATCTCATGATCCCGGGCCACATCCGCCAACATGGAGAAGGACTCCATTTGGCGCAAACTAATTTTCTCCCGGATGTTCTTCCTCAACTTCAAATAAAATTGCTCTTTGAGCAATTGGTCATTTTCAAGGAATTCTGGACAAAATTGAGCCTTGTCCAAGAATTGAGCTCGGAAATCATTCAAACTCATATTGCCTTGACAATCGTTGAGAAATTCACTTCTCAACTTGGTCACTTCAGCTTCCGATCTGAACTCTTTGAAGAACATTTCTTTAAACTCGGCCACTCCACATTATCCAAGGCCCCCTTTTTAATTGCCAACAAGCCATCCCACCACCTTTTCCCACCGCTTCGAAGCATACCTACTGCAAATATCACCTTCAAATGTTCGGGGCATTGACTAGTACGGAACGCCCCTTCAATTTCCGAGATCCACCGAGTACAAACAATAGGATCCCGATCACCATGATACTCGGGTGGGTGGCACACTTCAAAATCTCGGAAGGTGAACTTTTTCTTGTACACCCTTTCCCCCGTCACTTCAACCTCCTTTTCCTCTTCCGTTCTCTTGCCTTTATCTTTGGCATCACGCTTCTCAAATTCCCGTTGCACATTAATTGCAACTTCTTCTTTAATCATTTGAGTGATGTGATTATTCACCGCTCCTTCTAAGGTTTGATTCAACCTTTTCAACAAGCTAGGGGTATACTTTTCTAATGCCCTTCCGATTTGCTCCGATATGTTCATGCTATCCGCATCAAATATAGGCTCTTCTTCATCATTTTGTCGTTGATGCTCATCTTCATCGTTGTGTTGATCGGCCATGCTATAATAAGATTTAAATAAACGGATTTAATTTCAAAGCCTATCTCTACACACGCAAACTAAAACCAACCCTATATCTTTATACAAAACCGTTCAAGGTTTGATGCCATTAGTTTATAAAGCTGTTAGTATTCCAACCACAATAAGGCCGGCTTCTTATTCTGCTTCAAATACTAACAAATCGATAAACTAGCATCATCAAACACATCCTTCGGTCCCATATAAAATTTCGGATACCTAAGGTCGAGTCTCAACTATGGTTTAAGTCTAGGCACTCTCTACGCGAGGGAATACCTAAATCCCTTAAACCTCGGCTCTGATACCAACTTGAAAGAACCCGACTCAATAAACCGAAAATACAAGTTTTTTTTTTACCCCCACTGCGACTCAGTGGGGTTAGGACATTTCCCACTGCGACTCAGTGGGAAATCTCTGGTCGGCAAGTGAAAAACCTCCCACTGCGACTCAGTGGGGTTAGGACACCTCCCACTGCGACTCAGTGGGAAATCTCTGGTCGGCAAGTGAAAAACCTCCCACTGCGACTCAGTGGGGTTAGGACACCTCCCACTGCGACTCAGTGGGAAATCTCTGGTCGGCAAGTGAAAAACCTCCCACTGCGACTCAGTGGGGTTAGGACACCTCCCTCTGCGACTCAGTGGGAAATCTCTAACCTGCACCTGATGCAAAAACCAGCCATTTGACATACAAAACGACTCCAAACTATAATATTCATTTGCCCAACTTCCACAAACTAAATTTCAAATATTCCAACAACTATAAAGACACATTTCAAACACATTTACAACATCAACGAGTACACAAATCAAGATTTCCATCAAACGGGTCGTTTACCCACTTTGACACCCTTTTTGACCGAAATTATGAATTCACAACTATCCAAAAACTTTACAACTGAAACATTTACAGAAATTTACCCAAAAGCATGACCCCAAACTAAAATGTACCATGAGCCAAGAAATGAGGGACAACTAAGCTTCTATACCAAAAGATCGTCATTCGCCCGAGAATGACCTAATTACCTTCAAGACGTCCAAAAAAATCGCTTCAAACTCTAAATCAACTATCTTCAAACAACACTCACTAGTTCCTTCCTCCGGAACTACCTATATAAGAGGGTAAACATCTAAAATATAAGCAAAGGCTTAGTGAATATACTTGCATACATTTACAAATACGAAGGAGGGCATAGTACAAGGACTTTCACATGTAACCTATGGCATCGTCATGTTACATTTACATATTCACCTTGCACACAAACAATACATATATGGATCCATATAAGCTAAACAATCATAACAAATCATATCTATCGGGATTCTTAGGCCCCAGAGGTTCTTAGGCCTCATATCACATCAACTATCGGGATTCTTAGGCCCCGGAGGTTCTTAGGCCTCATAAACAATGCCCCACATGGGCTTAACGCCGAACCAATTACCATGCTTGGAACATTCACATCTCATGGTAATTGGCCCAACGTATACATAAAGGTATGCAAGAATACTCACCTCCTCCGCAACAAAGATAATAACGCTAAATGAACAAGCACAAGCAATCTTCAACCTATGATCATATCGTAAAAAAAATGTATAAGCTTACATTCACAACTATGACTAGCTCAACCTAATCATACTCAATTACTAGCCTTCCTAGACCCAAAACCCAACTCATTTGTCATTGAGTTTCATTTTCTTTAACAAACACACTAGGTAGCTCAATCTACCATTTTCATCAACAATTCCATAACTAGTCAAAACTCATTTTTCTCAAGAACTCAAATTTATCACATGCACTCATTATTTTCATAATCAAACATATCATATAACTCAATGACAACTAGCTTAACTAAGGAATTGGGGAAAAATTAACCATAAATCATTTTTCTAGTAAAACCCCAAATTGGTTCACTCATGAACCCTAATTTTCAAGAGAATTGACAAAGCTAGATTGGGGAAATTCATTACCTCACAATGGAATTACTTGAGATTTTAAATTCACGAATCCTTCCTTTTTTTTTTCTTCTCAATTTTTGGCCACCCCCACCAAAATCACCAAAACCTATCTTTTAAATTCTTGAATGAAGACTAAAGTTGGTGATGATTGTTATAGTGATTTCTATTCTTGAATTAAAGAGGATTACTTTGATTTTTTAAGAAACAAGATTAGTCTTGCATGAAGAAAATAGAAGAGAATGGAAAAGAGTGAGTGGAAGGAGGTTTCCAACAACAAAAAGGGGTGTCTGGCACATCCAGAAGGTGCCACGACCCATTCCCAATTTTGAGGGTATTTTCCCCGCTATCTGCTAAAGTTCCAACTAAATTAACCCCATATTCAAAAATAAAATACTAGGAAATTACTTTAATGTCAAAACTATAAAAAGGGGTTAATTTCTTTTACCTTTAAAATCTTTGGGGTGTTAATTTCTTTTACCTTTAAATTACTTTAATTTCTTTCAATACTAGTTGTTACCTTACGCTGTCATTTTTATAATATTATTGAATAGCATGTGCCAATTATGGGGACCATTTCTAAGGGAATAATTCTAGAAGCTGCACATGCCCCTTTTCTAATTGGTTGTCTAAAAAAGTGGTGGTCCTTGTTATCTGTGACAGTCTTTTATTTTATTTAATATTGTATTTCATAATTCTAGAAAATAGTTTATTTGGCTATAAATAGGGTTTTATTTCTCATTGTAAGAGATTATGTTGTTGAATGAAATTAATAGAGCGACCTCTATTTCTTATCCAAAATCTTCATTTAACTTTATAGATCTTTGGTATTGGTGATTTGGAGTGATCCCTTTATCTATATTTGTGGTGGTTCGTCCTTTATCAAATATAGTGGTGAGATCTTAAATCTTCGATTCCTTTATCTGTGTTTGTGGTGGTTGACCATTATCAAACATAATGGTGGGTTGGAGTGTTTCCTTTATCTTTTATTCCGTTGGCTTGGCCTTTACGAATCTTGGTGGTGGATTCTTTTATCTATCCTTTTATTTATCGTGTTGTTTTGTTGTTTATTTCATAAAATCAGAAAATACCAAAAAAAGTAATTCGAGTTGTTGTAAAATTCCGTTGTGCTTGGTTTTTGCGTGATTTACGCATCAAATTTGGTATCAAAGCCAGGTTCAAAAAGTTTCCATGACTTTTTGTCCTTTGGGGTTGTTTATTTGTTGAAAATTTGTTTGGATAAAGTTGTTTCAAATTTCTACAGATCCGATTCTTCTTAAATATTATTGTTTAGATTATTTTAGATCTATATATATTTATTCTTGAAATTCAGATTTCAATTCTCAGATCTGATTTCTTTTGTTTAGATCTATTTTTGATTATCTTTTCATTTAGATAGTAAAAATGGGTTATAATAGAAATCTTGTTTTAGAGAATATTCGAAGAGATAGGCAGCTTAAATCTCTTGAAAAACAAATGGGTGAAATTCTAGATGTGTTAGAAAAGCATGTGAGAGAAAAATAAAATTCTCGTAAGAAACTCACTGATTGCAATTTAAATTTTATGGAGGTTAGATCAGTCCCTAATTCTTTTAAGAAGATAAAAGTTGAAGTCGATGTTAAGCAAGAGCCTATATATGATGAAGAAGAAATGTTTGATGTTGCTGATGACTTATTGCTTTTCGAGAAGCCTAATCATTCATTTGAAATGAATGAAGTTCACCACAAAGATGATATTTTTCTACCATGTGTTTATGATGACGACAGTGAAGAAGTAATTGAAGCTCACCTTGATGATTTCTTGCTGAATCGGAAAGCTAATCAGTCTCATGAAGTTAGTGTTGATGATTCCCAGAAAAGAAGTGTTTACCAGACCTGTTTTTGTTATGTTACTTGCGAAAAGGAGTTTGTAGGAGCTACTGATGGTGAATCATCACTGATCGAAGAAGCCCAGCGAGTAGTGCATTCAACTAGACCTCTCACTTATGAAGTCCAGCGAAAAGTGTACTTTAGTGAAGTTTTCACTGATGAAGCTCCATCTGATATACAAACTGAAGATACAACTGCCAAGTTAACTGAAGTTCCAACTGAAGAGCCATCTGGCGACTCGACTGAAGAGCCATCCGGCGACTCATGTGAAGAGCCATCTGACGATGCAACTGAAGAGCCATCTAACGACTCAACTAAAGAGCCATCTGATGACTCAACTGAAAAGCCATCTGACGACTCAACTGAAGTGTCAACTAAAGATCCATCAGTTGAAGTTCAACAAGCAATGTCTATATGCCTGATGAAGAACTTTATTACTACTCAGTCACTACCAGTTACAATTCAATGGCTTAAGGAAGGCATTGGTGTAACCACTACTAACCAAACACTTGTGTTTAATATAAGATTTGATTATTATGGTATGGGTTTTTGTGTTATTCCTATGAATGCTCGAATTTCGATGTTTGATAATGATTGTTGTAATGGCCACCTGAACAATAGTTCATTGTTTGTTCGAAAGAGGCAAGTCCCACTTAATCGTTTATGTCCTGATGAAATGATTAAGGTTGAAGTTACTAAATTATTTGTTCATGTTGATACGTTTAAGTATGATAAGGCCATTGTATGGGCTGAAGTGTCCAGTTTGTTAAAACTTCAGATATCTGGTCTATATACTCAAACTGGTGAAATCTGTGATGACTGTGCATTCGATCTTGAAACCAGTGGGTAGGTTAATTGTAAAATGAAGGCCATAATATAAGATTACTTATTTGTAAGTCTAGTTGAGTATGGAAGAAGTTTAGAAGATGATACTTTTGTTTATTCTCATTTTATGAGAAAGTTTGCTGAAATGTTATGCCCAGTGAGGCATCTGAAATATGATTTGTTGGCTGATCTTAAAATCAAACAGCAACACTTCTTATTTGATTTTGAAGTTGATCGAAAGGTTGAGTACCAGATGAAAATGAAGTTGTATGTGTCTGGTCTTATAAAAGCTAATGAGCAGCAAGTCGAGAATGAGTATAGACTTAATTATAAGATCAATTGTAAAAAAAAAAAGAATCTGAATATGGTGTCTCTAGAAGTGTGTTCTGGTTATGCAATACAAGTCCTTGTCGTTAGTGGGTATCGTGAGATTCTCACTACAATAGTATTTAAAGTGAAAGGCAATCTTTTTATAGTGTGTACTGAAAGTTATTTACACCTTCCAATTCTGGTGTTCGTTAGTTTGAAAAGGTGTGATTTGTATGTGTGGTTAGAGAAATGTAATCTCGTGATACATGAACTTATAGTTCTTGGAAGTGTTGAAGCAAATAATGTGATCTTTGTTGATGTTTCAAAGGTTGATCAAGCTTCGTATCTGTTGGTTTTTCATTCAGTTGTGAATTTCTAGATTTTTCACTCGCTATCAGCAATTTTGGAAGTTGATGTGCTGAATTTCTTTTATTTAAGAAATCTGAAAATTCAAGCTTTGTCACCGGGTTAGGATTATCAGAAGTTGTTTATGATCTGAAAAATGTTCAGGAATGAAAACTTGAGGCCTTACTTTAAGGACTTGAGGGCAAGTCCCAAAAAAGAGGGAGAGATTGATGCGGAAATGACCCCGACCCATTTCCACATAAAAGGTTGGTTCGTGTTTTTGTTAATTGAAGCTCAGCAAGCTAAATTCCCTCTGATTTCTCATTATTGGAATATACTCGCTGATGACATCAGCACCAAGTACTCCTTGTTATGTGTTGATGAGTTAAGACGAAACCAGTCCAAAACTATTATAGTTACTGAAATGGTGTATGCTGATCTTGATAATAAGTCGAGCACTGAAGTTATGCAACAAAATCAAGTATTGCTGGTCTTAAAGTTCGTCTGTGATCGAACTAGTTTTGATCAGCAACAAGCCTCGCTGAAACAACTTTAGTTGATCACGGCCAGTGAACTGGTTAGCACCAGATGCAAGCAGCGAGTGTGCAGATCCGCAAGCAAAACACTTCAACGACAAGTCTTCAGTAACTTCATTTCAGAATTTTTACTGACCAGTTACCAGTTTTCAGTCATTCACTTCAGTGGCCGATTTCAATTTGTGTTTCTGCAATAACTTCTATCAGCAAGTACCTCGAACAACAAATTTTTCAGCGAGCAAGTGGTAGCAAATGTCCACTGATGAAGTTCAACTTCATTTAAGCAATCTACATGACCAACGAGTGTTTAGGCCAGCAAGAAACACACCAGCGAGCGAGTTGTTTCGGTACCAACAAGCAACATGGTACTTTCAATAACAAGCTCATCAAGCTTAAAGTGAATGATGGTTGTTTCAGTGGCAATGGCCAGAGATGGGTGTTCACTACTTTATTTAAGTTATACTTTAGCAAGTGTTCACCAGTGGTGGAGTTCATCAGATCCATTTCAGTTGCACTTCAGTGGCTCGTTTTAGCAACTAGGTATCAATCCACCAGTGAAGGTAGTGACTGGATTGTTTCAGTGAATAACTCCAGTGAGTTATTTCAGTCAACATGCTACTCTAGTGAACCACTTCAGTGACAAATTCCAGTCACAATACTCCAGAACAAGACTCCAGTAAAGCGACTCCAGGTCAAGGCTCCTGTGAAGCAATTCCAGACCCATGCTCCAGTGAAGATCCTCCAGATCGAGGCTTAAGTGAAGATCCTACAGATCCATTTTCTAGTGAAGATCCTCCAGTTCACTCTAGTGATGACTCTCTAGTTTGGGCTCCAGTCAAGACCCTCAAGTGGAGCTTACCAGTGATTGCCTCCAATCAAGATGCTCCAGTAGTAACCCACCAGATCTACTTCTTTTTGGGTAAATGGGGTTGTCCCCGTTAACTTTTATATTACCCAAAAACATTACAAAATAAGTAGTAAGACTAATTTATCGTACTAGTTCATACATAGGACATGCCCTATATATGTTAACAAGAAATACTAGGAAAAAACTGCTACACAAGCGAAGCAAGCCTATTCTAAATACAAGGACATTTAGAAATAGACAATAACACTAAGATATACCAGGTCAATTCGCCATTCTCAAGCATATAATCACCCCCAATCTTCCAAGTATCAAGTGTAGTAACAACTCGAGCTGTCTTTTTAAACTTCAATCTTCATAACCTTGAACGAACAGTATCTTTGATAAGATTGGATAAAATATCAGGTGGGCGAGCATGATTAGCAAACATCCTGTTGTTTCTCTCCTGCCAAATAAAGTAAGCAGTGGCTGCAACAACTAGTCTACCAATAACATGAATTATAGATCGTGATTTTGCATGAACAATCGACCAAGCTGTGATATTATTCCAAGAACCTGAGGTAGACGGCATGTTAGCTACACTTTTAACAGCATCCCAAACCTGTGAAGAGTATGAACAATCGAAAAACAGATGTGAGTGTGAATCAAAATGAGCCTTGCAAAGCGAGCAACACATCATGTTCATATTCAATCTTTTAGTTGGTGGCCACTGTAGGTCTTGAGTGAGTAATTTCCTATGCATAATCAGCCATAAATTGAAGGCATGTCGTGGTATACATTGTGGAAACCATACAACCTTCACCCAATCAACAGCTTGTTCGCGACTCCTAATTGTGTCCCAAACAATGGAAGAAGAAAAAGGCTTATCTTCATGTGCAACCTTCCAAACCAGCTCATCTTTTTTTGTCCCTGCAAAATTATAGTCGAAATGTTAGATAGAATGGGAAAAGAATCGAGCCAATCAGCTGGCCAAATCTGTGACAACCCTCATTTTCCGACTAAGACAACGTACTTATATTTATCTAGGTATCTATCCCTAGAGGTTCGTTAGGGAAATTGACCTTCTAGACATTTAGGCAAATTGACAATTGCCCTCTAGTACGGTGAAATGCCTTAGAAATGCCATAAACAATAACTAAAATCATTCGAGATAATCTCAAGCAATAAACTAGTTTTAAATGAACTTCATAAAATACCTTTGAACAAAAATTTTATTGTTAATCAATTAAGTTATATAAACAATAATGTAAGACTCACAAGTTGAGATAACAATCAAAATCCCTATAAATTGTCCAACAAATTAAACACCAAACCAAATTTAAGTAAATATGGCCATGAAAATAAAAATTTCTATCTTGAAAATATTTGTAAGTTATATGTACATAAAGTGCTTAAATAATGAGTAAGTATATATATGCTTAAAAATAAATACAAGTTTACAACTAATAGCTTATGTAACCAACTAAAAATACAAGAGTATATCCATACATACATATATACATGACATATACATACATTTATATATTTTTTTAACCAAAACAACTAATACCTACATTTAACTAACATAACACTTACAAAATAAATACCCACTTAACCTATACTTACACTACAATATATACACTACTTTTATACAAAAAAAAAAAGAGAAAACCCTTCCCTCTCCCCCTCTTTGGCTGTCCCCCCATCACACCCACACACACACACATACCATTTGAAATTTTTCATGCTTTCTTTTAGTCTTGGAACTCTCTTTTTCTCTCTCACTTTCTCCCACTCTTCCACACACATTCAACCACTTTCTCCCCTCAAAAATTCTGCACTTTTCTCTCCTCCTTTTCTTCTCATTTTCGGTTCATACAACAAACTATAGAGCTCAAAAATCTTAAGTAAATCAACTATAATAATAAGGGTTCATGCTAGATCATTCAAGGGTGTGTTAAAGCAAGCTAAGGAGTCCATTTTGGGGTCATATGGTCGTGGGTTTGGCTGTCCAAAACAGCCTCCATTTTGAGTTCATCAAGGGTATAACTCATCATCTTTTTGTTTAATCTATCTTATTTTTGTATATACTAAAAGTTCTTTATCAAAAACCATATTTTTCGTTGATTCTCCTCTTGAAAACACACTTAATGAGGGCATGTTGATAGAATCTTTCCTTTCATGTCATTGCATGTCAAGATCTAGAGGAAAAATTCAAGGATTCAACTCAAATAAGACCCAAAAGTGATGGTTCATGAGAAAGCTTTCAAATTTGTTGATAGATCTCTACAAAATCGATTTTTGTTGATAAGGATGAAGATTATTTTCTGTGATTTTTCATAAATAAACTTATTTTTATGTTGTATGAAAGATTTGTCAAGAGATTTGTTCATAAAATGGTTAGATGGTCACATGCAATCACATTTTTGGATGATATTTGCAAGAACTAAGTTTATTGATTTTGTTGGGTAAAAGTTCAAGTATGAATGATGTGTGTTGATCTTAAAATTAGTTGAAATCTGCATATTTGATGTTAAGGAACACAAAATAAAGTAATAATCTTGTTAGTGGTAATTTAGAGGCTAAAGCAAGCAACAAACACTATTGGTGAGTTGATATAATCAAGAAGAATTCTGACAGAAATAATCTTTTCACTTGGGACGGATAAACTGAGCATTTCTAGACATTTTCAAACAAAACTTTCAAAATAAAAGTTGTAGATAAATGAGTTAAGTTTAATCTCCAACTGGAATTACTCAAAAATACTGAACCAAATGAAAGATATGATTTTTCTACTCAAACTGGTCAAAACTGTAATTTGTCTGAATATTTTATGAACTTTAACAATTTTTATCTCCTAATCCATAAGGTTCCAGGAGATCATACTTGGTGGAAAGTAATTTCAATTTGTCTTGAACTTAAAATAAAATCATGGGATTTTTCTAACAATCAGAACATCAAGAACTTTTATAAAGCTTCTGATGTTGCAAGCAGTGCCTATTCGGGATAGTTTGTGTTTGGATAATTTTTAAGGACACCAAACATCATCTAAAAATTCACCAAAAATTTACAAAAATACTAGATACATATAAGTCACTGTGTAAAAATCATGAAGGTCCAAATAATTCGTCTTGACCCCAAAATAGTAGCTAACATTTCTTAAAAATGAATTATAAAACAGAAAATTTGTAAGTAATCTTATAAATGGCATAATGGGCTATGTAATGAACTAAGAACCATAATGGGCTAACCCGGCCCAAATAATGAACCCATAAGGAACACAAATCAGTAGGCCCACTTGGCCCAACAAGCCTTATAGCCCAATAACCACTATGACCCATTATGCACCTAACCCAAATAAGGTAAAGCCCAATAACTAATGTAAGCCCAAAACATTTAAAATTCCATGACACCTAAGGCCCAATTGATAATGGCCCATAACACTTAAACGAATTTCATGAGATAAGTGTAATCAAAATAAAACAAAGATAATTAAGTGAGATTGACGTAAGTAATTATGTTAACCAAGATATATATTGATATCACAAATGTTAATTCACGCTAAAATCGGTTACACAACAAATGATGGATAAGGATAACATAACTTAATAAGATATTTCTACATGATGACCTAAGGTGCCAAGTGAAACCACAAATGAAGCCAAGTTACCAAAAATCTAACAACTTATAACTACGCATGTCATTAAAGTAACCTTTTACACCATCAATCGCTACAACCAAAACAATGCGAATGTTGACAATATACTTGGATTCCAAAGTTGATAGCAACATAATGAAAGTGGCATTTCTAAGTGATGGCTTAAGATAGGAACTTACGTGTATTAGTCCTATCGTAGGGATAGTCTTGACTTTCAAATGTGATTGAGAAATGTGACGGATGTATGATGGAGCGATTGATGGGAAGTACCCATTATGGATAAGTGAATATAATATGCGGCATATCAAGGTGAGTCATAGCCCCCTTTCAAACTCTTTTATGTGTTTTACTTTCGGGGTGAAAAACATGATAAATGAAACTACTTTCTATATATGCAATGTTTCTTGAAAGAGAGTTTGTTATATGAAATGATTCTTGATATATGAGTATGAAATGATAATAAAGGATTTATGTGATGAGCTTGAGTTCTGTCAAACCGCGGCGTTCGGTACACTACTATTTCCTCCGAAAGTGGAGGCCTGTAGTTAGTTAGTTGCGCAACTAGGTTTCGTCCGCCCACCCAAAGCGTACCGTTGGAAGGTTGGTTGCCTTCGTGACAACCTCCACTTCTAGTCTGGCCCCCGGGTGTTCTAACTACCTAAAGATAATCGGGCGTCTCCATGGCACGACCTATTATCATTATTGTCATTATTATTACGGCACTTGATTGACAGCTTGTGCTATGAATTGAATTATTGGATTGTAATCGGACTTGAATAAAATGGTAGTAGTAGTGGCTCAAGCATTTACTCATCTAAGAAAATGAAATTAGACCCTTGTGGTCATATGACAAGGATTTATTTACATGGGTTAAAATTGAGTTGAACAAACGATTATCAAAGGAGGAATTGGAAATATTCATTGAAATTGGTGATATTGAAATGATTTTGGTAATCGAATGATTTTGGTATGATATACGATTAATCGATTTATATACTTTTTCTCTCATGATGATTTGACAAATGAGAACCTGAAATTTTACTATAGATTGTCCAAGTCTTGATATGACATTATGGTATCTGGAAACTTGATAACATGATATGAAAATTTTGTCGATCATATGGTTTGGATATTTCGAAATGTAATAGTAATCAGTTTTTCTAAGTATTAAAACGGTGATGTACCAAGATTTATATAGAAACCTATGCACTCACCAACTACGTTTTCGTAGTTGACACTTTTTCTTCATGCTTTTCAGGAAATAAGCTTAAGCATTGAGGATTTATATGCTTCATGTGTTTGTTATTTGTTTCGTGAACTTAATATTCAAGTACGGTGGACGCATTTGTACTTGGAAATTGGTTCACATGCTTGTACAACTGTAAATTCTTTTATCAAATGAAACTATGGTGAATGTTATTTATAATCCTTTGTTTTGGATACTCGACTTTCTGTACATCTCATTGTTTCGCCTTAGTTGGGGTGTTACAAAATCCATTCCCCATTCCGATTAATATCGGCCACTTTAGCTTAAAGAGATAATCCTGCCCTCCTTATATCCTGCGGACGAATAACATTTGATAAGGGTCCTATGTAACTCCAAGTATCATACCAAGCTGATGTATCTTGTCCATCCCCTAGATTTTTCCATATAAAATTACGGATAAGGGGCCTTAAAGATAGAATTTTTCTCCAGCTCCAACCATCTGTTGATAGACTAGGTATATCACAAAAGCTTCTTCCTCTTAGTTTGTGATCATAGATCCAATCAACCCAAAGTGATCTTCTATGAGAAACAATACTCCAAACGTGCGAGATCATTAAAGCTTTATTCATTTCAGATACTTTTCTCAATCCTAATCCTCCTTCATATTTTGGCACACATAGAGCTTTCTAAGAAACCTTAGCCTCACCTGTTTGCATAGGACCTTGACACCAAAGGAATCCCCACATAGTCTTTTCCAAGTCAACCATGATTCTAGAAGGAAGGATGAACATAGACGACCAATACAGACATAACAGAAATAATTAGTTGCACTCTTCCTGCAAACGATAGGAACTTATTCCTTCAATCCATAATTCTTTTCTCCATTCTTTCAATCAATATTTTACAATCTTTATACAAAAGTCTGGAGGAAATGAGAGGGACACCTAAGTATCGAACAGGGTGTTTACCTTCTTCAAAAGGCATGATATTCACAATGGAGTTTTTAACCAAATCAGGCACATTATAGAAGAAAACTGTGCTTTTCTGAGTGTTCAAAATTAAACCTGTCATCTTTTTAAAGGAGTCAATGGCACCCAGAATCAATTTAGCCAAGTTGATATCTCCCCTAGCAAAAAGAAATAGATCATCTGCAAAGCATAAGTGGATAACTTTCTGCTTGACACACTTGTTGTGGAATCTAAAAGAAGAATCCAACCGAATAGAGTGTTGAAGAATAAGAGTTAACATTTCCATGACCAAAGTAAAGAGATAAGGAGAGATAGGATCACCTTGGCAAAGTCCTCTCTTTCCTTGAAAAAAACCATGCAGACGGCCATTAATACTCAATAAAAAAGTTGTGGAGGATACACATACCATCACCCAATTAATAATAACCGGATGGAAACCAAAACCATACATAGCAGCCCGTAAAAAACCCCAATCTACTGTATCATATACCTTCTGAAAACCTTAAACACACACTTGGAGGTCCCTGCTTTCTATGATAGTAATGCATAATTTCTTGGGTGAGAAGAATATTATCAGAAATCTTTCGACCCTGAACAAAAGTTGACTGATTAACACTAACCACCTCATGCAAACCCTCCTTATTTCTATTGGCAATAATCTTGGTAATGCATTTAAGCAACACATTACAACAGGATATTGATCGAAAATCAGTAATATAAGAGGGAGTTGTAACTTTGGGGATGAAAGCAAGAATAGTATGGTTAAGCTCCTAGAGCAGCTTGCCTTTCTTGAAGAAGTTATGGACTGCCAAAGCAACATCCTTCCCTACAATTGACCATGATTTCTTGAAGAAAGCAGAGGTAAAGCCATCAGGCCCTGGGGCTTTGATATCACTTATAGAAAACAATGCTTCCTTGATTTCTTCATCAGACACATCACGGATCATATTGAGAGCTGTTTGTCTATCTAACACATTAATAAATAAATCAGGTGCAGGTTGTAATGATACATCTCCTTCTTTACCTAAAAATGTCTCATGGTGTTGAACTAAAGCCTTAGAGACGTTGCCACCTTCATGTAAAACACCATGAACTGTTAGAAATCCAAAAGTAGTGATACATTGTAATTTAAGTTATGGACTTACTTGTTGTTAAGTCATGAGTTGATGATTTCTAAGGTTGAGGGGCTAATTGTGATTATTAGCATTGTTAGTTTGTTTAGACTATAAATAGCCCTCAATCCCTTAGAAATCAAAAAACACATAACTTTTGAACAAACACTCAACACTTAACACCTGAATAACACATTCTTGATCCAAATTCTCTCTCAAAACACACACAAACACCAAGAACACACACACTAACCAAACGCCATTGTTGATGTGAATTCAAATGATAAAATCGTGTTGCTACATGTGGTATCAGAGCAAAACATCATTTTTATCTCGATCCATAACTGAATTCAATCACAAATCATCACACATTCACCTTTAATTTTGTTTTCATCCTGTTTCTGTTCGTTTTTTTTTCCTCATTGAAAATTCAATAATAACCTCTTAAATCACATAAAATAACAAATGTTTGTTCACCGATCGATTTCTCATAGTTAATAACATAATCCTCTCAAGTCTCGTGTTCTAATTCGATTTGGATCAAAAGTTCAGATTTTGAGTTTTTGGCGCTAAAATTTAGGATTTGATTCTGTTGTGTTATAAGCTAAATTGTGTTAATCGGATCGTTGCTGAGGTGAAAACAAACTGTTTGTAAGTGGTTTCATGTTCCAATTCTCAGAAAATCAAAAGATATTGAAGTTTTAAAAATCGTCAATGGAGTTGTTCATGTTTAGAGGTTGAAGACGACCTTGTGAAACTAAAACGATCTCATTTAGATCGTTTCAGTTTTCTTTCATTGATATTTACATTTCAGTGGCGTGGCTTGTAAAACGATTCAAATTTGATCGTTTTGACAAGTGTGGTTGTGGTGAGAAGAGTTGGTTGTGGCTAACTGATCCTTTGGATTGGTTTTGGTCAATTCAATTTCTTGAAAATACTCAAGTTGTTGAGAAATCCTGAAAAGAAACCAAAACGATCTCTTTTAGATCGTTTCAGTTTTCTTTGAAACCAGAACGATCTCTTTTAGATCGTTTCAAGTTTTACTTGAACACTTTCTGGTTTGACTAATTTATGAAGAGTTGTGTTTGGGAATCATAATATTCTTGGGTAACTGATCTTCGTGATTGGTTTTGCTCAATTCATTTCATTCCAATTCATACCAAAATTCTGCCCAAATCATTTCAGAATACTTAGAATTTTTTCTTCTTCTCAAGATAGTTTCAATTTTAAATCGTTTCACTCCAAGTTCAATTTAGATCGTTTCAAGTTGGATTGTTTCATTCCTACATTTAGATCGTTTCAATTCAAATCATTTCATTCCTGCACATTTAGATTGTTTCATTCTCACTTCTTCTAAATTGTCTCATTTCACTTTCTTAAAACAATTTCAATTCAGATCGTTTCATTTCATTCCAAATTAGATCGTTTCAATTTCTTCTTCAAAAATCAATTCAATTCTCAATTCAAATCAATTTCAAATGACTACTCGTGAAGCATTGTCTCTAGGTACTGATACAAGACCTCCAGTTCTTTATATTGGTAATTATGGACTTTGGAAGAAAAGGTTCATGGATTATGTGGAACGTCAGACTAATGGTCACATGCTTAAGGACTCAATCATCAATGGACTTGCTATGCATCGTCATCCTACTACCGGTGCTATTTTGATTCCTGATCTTTTGAATGCTGAACAAAGAGATCGTACTGCTACTGATAACAGAGCTAGATCATGCTTATATCAAGCACTTCCTGATGAGATCTATGGCTCAGTTGATTCTTATGACACAGCAAAGGAGATTTGGGATGAAGTTGCTAGACAAATGGAAGGTTCTGATGTAACCTCAACAATTCGACTGACAAATGTCTTAACTGAGTTTGACAGTTTTCAGAAATCACCAAATGAATCTCTTGAGTCTGTCTACTATAGATTTTGCAATGTGATCAATGAACTGAGAACAAGGTCAAGAAAGATGAGATTGAGCTGAACATCAAATTTATCAAAGCACTTGGTCCCGAATGGGAAGATTATGGGACTCAAATCAAACAACATCAAGATCTGACCAAATTCACCATTCATACTCTTTATGAATCTTTCAAGTTGAATGAGCCACGAGTTCTAAGCAAATATTCACTCAACAAAGTGCCAGAAGTTGTATCTACTGATCCTTTGGCATTGGTTGTTGAACCAAAGATTTCTGAGGCTCTTAAAAGACAAATGACTGTTGTTTCTTCGTCTGATGAGGAGGGAGAAGATTACTTGGCTCCAAGAGATGGTGTTCCTGATGAATTCTACCAAGCTCTTGCCGCTGTGACTAAGCATTTCAAGAAAAAATATTTCAAAGCGAGGCCAACTAACAACAATCTTCGAACTTCATCAACAAGTGCATTCCTGTGAAAACGTGTTTCAGCACGTTCCCGGATCGATTAACACGAGATCTAACAATCATAGATGTGCGGAATCCGTCTATGATCGTTTTTAGGGTTAATTAATGATTATCATGATAAACACACACGAAGATAATAAGAATAGGAGATAAACACGAAAATACTATTATTAATCATATGATTACAAGATGAATCCGTATGAAAAAAATCTACAATGATTATAGATTACAATCATTGAGACGAATCGTGATAGTTTGGGCGGTATCTCGAGGTATAGATCTCTACCTCCAGAACCTAGTGAATGACTCTATGTTGCAACTAAATCATCAACCTAAATTCGTGACCTAAGACTTATATTTATAGGCTGAACAAACGGACTGGGCTGTCAAATTCGTACAAACGGGCTGGGCCTTACTAACATAATAGTTCTTACGAACTTAATCTTCGTAAGGCATATATGTAGGAAGTTAATAGTTCTTACGAACTTAAACTTCGTAAGCATAATTGTACGAATTTCTCAGCCTTTTAGAATTATTGCATCGGACAACAAATTGTGCACTTTATGTGCTCTAACAATTCCAAAGAAGGAACAATATCATCACAAGAGTTTTGAACAAGGTGAAACAACTGGTTCCAAGAAAAGAGACAAGAAAGCAGAAACTGAGAAACAAATCGTGGAGAAAGAAAAGACATCTGACAAAAAGTGTTACAACTGTGGAATTCCTGGTCATTTTGCTGTGGATTGCAAGCTGCCTCGCAAGAAGAATTATGAATACTACAAGCAGAAGATGCTCCTGGCAAAGCAAGTTGAAGCCGGTCAAGCCTTGATTGCTGAAGATGACAAGTGGCTTTTACTGACTGATGATGAAGATGAAGATCTGTCTGGCAATGTATGTTTCATGGCAAGGTTGAGCAAAGACAAAGTGTTAGAGGCTGACAACACTGACGAGGAATATCCCGATGATGAGGTAAATCTCGACTCTACTTTTTCATCAATTAAGGACAAAGAGTCTTGTAGAATTGCCTTATCAAACTTGACGAATCATTACACTTCTTTAGCCAACAAAAACAAGAAATTGAAAAATAGCATTTTATTTTCAAAAAGGGAGTACACAAAACTTCTTGAAGAAAATTCTAAACTACTTTTTGAGTATGATGCTATGAAACAAGAATTTCAAAACTATAAAGAACAAATGTTGGTTAAAGAATGTGAAATGAATGCGTCTCCTGACTCTAAGTTATTGGAAAAGTGTCATAATTTAGAAAAGACCATTCTTGATCTTTCAAAAGCCAATCAAGATCTTGAAGTTCAAAAGACCAATGAATGGCTTCGTGCAAATGCGAGACAAATGGATGTTGATATTCTGAATAAGAAGCTTCAAGAAGCTACACCAAAAACAATTGAACTTGAAAGAAAAGTTTCTGATTTAAATCATAACTATTTTTTAAAAGGCATTGAGATTGAAAATCTTGAAAGACAAATTGAGGAACATAAAAAGAATATACTCTTCTATCAAGAAAAGTTGTACAAAGTTGAACAAAACCCTCTTTTGGATTTCACTACCTATTTCAATAAGTCAAAGATTGATAAATCAAAACTTCTTCTTGGGTTGGGATTTGAGAATATCACTCCATTGCAAAAAGCCAAAGACAAAATCGAACCCTTGTATGATGAAAAGTTTTTGAGACTTGGTATGGTTCAACAATTCATTCGTCCATTGGATGACGAATTTGAGACTGATGAAGTTGAGAAAATTCAAGACAATAATTTTTTGGTTAATTATGATGCCATCAATACTTCTTACGAAACGAAAAAGTCATCAATTTTTGAATTAGAAGAGATTGCGTCTAATTTTCAAAACCAAGAATCTGTCGTTTCCCCACCTAAACCAACTAAATTGTATGCTCCATCCACATTTTTGGAAAAACAAATAGAAGGTTTACAACAAAAGGTGGAATCTCAACAAAAACTTATTAATAATCTACAGTCTCAAAGTCCGAATTCAAAGAATGAATCAATTGTTGTTGATATCAAGAAAGTTTGTGTGAATGTTTCTACCCAAACTGATTTCAGTCTTTTAGTAGACCATTCCACTCAGACTACTTGTGTTTCATCTACTGTTTCCTCCACCCAAACCTTGGCTGATTCTTTTGAGTGTTCATGTCAATATACTGCTACTGTAATAGCTGATGATTATGTGCAATCTGATTTATCTTATGACGAACTTGCGCATAGTATAGTTTTGATATGGTACTACTTTAGGTTTTTCACTTGTGAGTCAACCTGAAGAGTTAGTTGTTCACCCTAAGCTTTGTGCTAGTATAGGTGTTGATACTTCTACTCAATTTTCTTGTGAAACCAAAGATATGTCAGTTCAAGTTGATTTCATTCCTGAGATTACCAATAGTGTGAAGTTGGAAAACAAGACTCCTGATTTTTCAAAATTCTCTCCGGTTTCACCATTCACCAAAAATGATTTTGATAAATTCATGGAGGGAGAATATGTTTTTGATTCTGAAACTGAGAAAAAGATTGAATCTACCAAAATCAAAGTTGAATCAAAAGAGGAATCTCCAAAATCGTTTTTCAAAGCTCCAACTTCATATTATTCAAAGAAACGGGTTATTTCCAAACTCATCAAGACTGAACCAAAGACTGTCACCAAACCAAGAATCAATAAGTTAAAAACAAAGTGTCCTACCCCGGAAAAGCATGTTAAATCCAAACAAGTTGAGACCATTCCCAAAATCAAATACAACAAAGTGAAACTTCTGGAAATCAATTCAAATGTTTCTTCATCTAGCTCTCATTCTAGTTCAACTTCTAAAGTATCTAGGTTTAGCTCTGTTTTGCTAACTAGGGATACTACAAATGGTGCAACTAGATATAGGGATAGATATGGCTGGTTTTCTCACGATAAACCTAAGAAACAAGAAGTTTCTGCACCTTCAAAAGAGTCTAAAAAGATAAAAGTGCTTCAAAACTCTCGTTCTAATCTTCTTAGTGCCAATCCAACAGGTGGAAAGAGCTTGATTAGTGAGTCTAAATGGGTAGCTAAGTCATTAGTACCTAAGATCACTAAAGTTGAGAAAAAGAAGAAAAGGCAAAGGAGAAAAGCGGGTAGTAATAAGAAGCTTGTTTCTGAGGTTTCAAACAATTTATCTTTTAAGTCATCTTTGAAAACAAATGTTAATAATGCCAAGGCAATGCCTTGTGATGGTGTAAACAATGTTAATTCTCGTTTTTATCTGTATGGTTTGAATGGTGGTAGACATGTTACTTTTGATTCGTGTGTTAATATTCGTTTGTTTAATCCAAATGTACTTGTTGATAATGTACTTGTTAACAAGTATGTTGATTCGAAAGCATGTTTGTATGCATCTCCTAAGTTATACCCCCTGCATGTATTAACTAACCACAAAGGACCCGTCTTTAAGTGGGTACCTAAAGTCGGTTAAATTTTGATTGCAGGAAATAACCATCTGTGTATGGATACTCGATTTCGGGTGTTCAAAACACATGACTGGCAATAAATCATTGCTCAAGAATTTTGTTGAAAGATTCATGGGAACTGTTCGTTTCAGAAACAACAATTTCGCTCCAATTCTAGGTTATGGAGATATTGAGAGAAACGGAATTGTCATTAAGAAAGTTCATTATGTTGAAGGCCTGAGTCATAACTTGTTCAGTGTTGGACAGTTCTGTGAGAACAACCTTCAAGTTCTTTTTCGACAATCTCTGTGCAAAGTCCAAACTCTAGATGGAATTGATATCCTATGCGGAGATCGTGAAGATAATCTTTTCACAGTTAATCTAGATGATAACCAACCAACTGATAATATTTGTCTTGTTTCAAAAGCTACTTCAAAGAATTCTTGGTTGTGGCATAGAAGGCTTTCTTACTTGAATTATCAAACCATCAATGCTTTAGTCAACAAGCAACTTGTTATAGGCTTGCCTGACTACAAATATGAGAGTGAGCATGTCTGTCCTTCTTGTGCAGTTGGGAAGATCAAGAGAACTTCTCATAAACCAAAGAAAATTCCACACACTTTGGCACCTCTTCATTTGCTTCACATGGATCTTTGTGGGCCTATGAAAGTACAAAGCAGAAACGGGAAGAGATATATTCTGGTTATCGTTGATGATTATTCAAGATACACTTGGGTCAAGTTTCTTGCTTCAAAAGATGAAACAACTCAAATTTTGATTGATTTCATCACTTCCACTCAAGTGAATCTTCAACTTCCAGTCCATTATATCCGTTCGGATAACGGTACTGAGTTCAAAAATGCCATCTTCAATAAATTTTGCAAATCAAAAGGCATTACTCACCAATTCTCTGCTGTTCGTACCCCGCAACAAAATGGTGTCGTTGAAAAGAGAAACCGTACGCTGGTGGAAGCAGCAAGAACAATGCTTGCTTATTCCAAGTTACCATCAAACATGTGGGCTGAAGCTGTTGACACTGCCTGTCATACTCAAAATCGGTCCATCGTCAATTAGCGTCATGAGAAGACTCCTTATGAGGTTATTAACAAACGCAAACCGAACATCAATTACTTCCATATTTTTGGGTGTGTTTGTTATACCTTGAATGATCGGGAAAATGTTGGAAAGTTTGAAAGGAAAGGTGACGAAGGTTACTTTGTTGGCTACTCAAAGACATCGATTGCATATCGCATCTTTAATCGTCGAACAAACACGATTCAAGAAACCATGAATGTTTGGTTTGACGAGATGTCTGGCATGATATTTGAACAAGAAAGTTTGCTACCAACAATTAGTGATCCAAGTACTTCAAGTACTTCCTCAAGGACGTCTACCTTAGCTTCAAAGTTCAAGAAATATCCAACTCCAACAAGTGAAGAGCTAGATATTCTTTTCGAAGAATTCTACAACTCAAAACCGATTCAAGAAAAGGAACCTCAAGTCATCAATGAACCAATTCCGAACAATGACCCTATTCAAACAAATGAATCAGTTCCTGACAACTATCATGAATCATCTTCAAATTCTGTAGAGCAAGAAGAATCACCTTCAAGTGATATTTATTCTCAAAAGAATGTTCAAGAACAACCTTCTCAAATCACCCAAATAACAAATCCATCAAATACTCCAAATGTGCATGTACCACTGGATTTTGATCATCCAAACTTTGAGGAAAGAGTTCTTCCAAGCTGTGATTCCATTTCTCAACAGAACTCTGGATTTAATGATGATAATGTTGACATTCATCAACAAGATCCTCTTCCTCATGACAACAAGTGGTCACGTATGTGCAAAGATCATCCTACAGAACAGATCATCGGAGATCCACAAGCTGGTGTTTCTACCCTTACTACAGTCAATGAGTGTCTTGTTGCACTTTCACTGAGTAACATCGAACCCAAAACTGTCTCTAAAGCTCTTCGTGATCCAGAGTGGGTTAAAGCAATGCAAGATGAATTAGCTCAGTTTGAGAGACTGAAGGTATGGAGATTGGTTCCAAATCCAAGGAAAGAAGAACCAATTCGCACTAAGTGGATTTTCAAGAACAGGAAGGATGAAAATGGAGTTGTAGTAAAGAACAAAGCTAGATTGGTTGCAAAGGGTTACTGCCAACAACCTGGTGTGGATTTCGTCGAAACATTCACTCCTGTTGCAATAATGGAGGCCATTCGTATATTCTTAGCTTATGCCGCATTCAGAAACTTCACTGTGTTTCAAATGGATGTGAAGACAACATTCTTGAATGGAGAACTCAAAGAAGAAGTTTACGTGGAGCAACCTGAAGGTTTTATTGATCCTAAAAGGCCAAACCATGTCTACAGGTTAGACAAAGCTCTCTATGGTTTAAAGCAGGCACCCCGAGCATGGTATGATTCCTTATCTACTTTCTTACTCAAAGGAGGCTTTACCAAAGGTACTATTGATCCTACCCTGTTTATTCGTAAGCAAGGTAAACATGTTTTACTTGTCCAAATATATGTTGATGACATTATTTTTGGGTCAACCAGTCAAACTTTTTGTCGAAATTTTTCATCTCTAATGGTCAATCATTTTGAAATGAGCATGATTGGGGAAATGAATTACTTTTTGGGATTACAAATCAAACAATTACCAACTAGTATCTTTATATCACAAGGTAAGTACATAAAGGATATGTTGAAAAAGTTTGATATGAATACATGTTCTTCAATTTCAACCCAAATGGCTGCTCGTACAAACATTAATGCTGATAAAAATGGGAAACCATTTGACCAAAAGAGGTATAGAAGCATGATTGGTTCGTTGTTGTATCTTACAGCATATCGCCCAGATATAATGTTTGCAACATGTATGTGTGCTAGATATCAAGCCGCTCCGACTGATTTACATTACCAAGCTGTGAAACGAATTTTTCGTTATCTGAAAGGTACACCCAATCTTGGTCTCTGGTATCCAAGGGATACTGGATTCAATTTAACTGCCTATTCAGATGCATATCATGCAGGTTGTAAGCTTGATCACAAGAGCACATCTGGTACTTTACAATTCTTATGGGATAAGATTGTAAGTTGGTCATCCAAGAAGCAAAATTGTGTATCACTGTCAACAACGGAAGCTGAATATGTGGCTGCTGCTAGTTGTTGTGCTCAAGTGTTATGGATGAAAACACAACTTACCGATTATGGTCTGAAATATGATCGTATCCCTATCTATTGTGATTCTCAAAGTGCCATTGCAATTGCTGTGAACTCAGTCAACCACTCACGCTCAAAGCACATTGATGTGAGATATCATTTTCTCAAAGATCATGTTGAGAAAGGTGACATCGAACTCTACTTCATGGGAACTGACTACCAACTCGCTGATTTGTTCACAAAACCATTGGACGACAAGAGGTTTAATTTCTTAATCTCTAAACTTGGTATGCTAAATCTTGATCCTTGATTCACTTTACTATGGAAGGAATTCTTGATTCATTTTTCAAAAATCATAAAAAGTTGAAAAACAAAAATCAAATACAAAAATAAAAATTTTGATAAATAACAAAAAGATTTTTTTCTTTTCATTTATTTCAAAGTGGCTTGCGTATATTCTGTATGCAACCCGTTCTTCATTAAACTATTTATTTTAAAGTAGCTTACATATGCTATGTATGTAACTCGTGCTTAAATGATGTATTTATTACTTCATGGCTTATGCACACTCAGTGTATAACCCGTGCTTATTTGTGTTATTTATTTCAAAAATAGTTTGCATATACTCTGTATGCAACCTGGTTTTAAAAAGAAAATTATTTATGTTTCAAAATTGGAATTAATTCATGTTATTATACATATAAATTGATATAAGATAACGTGGAATTGAACGCCTTTGAGTGCTTGCCCCAAGTGGTCTTATATGAATGTATATGTGTAATACAAGATGTTGATTGCAATTTTGTTACACCTGTTTCAAAAACTCTCAATTGTTGATATGAGAAGCAAAGGATTGAACGCCTTTGTGTACTCCTGAGTTGTTTCATCTTGAACAATTGATTGAGTTCACTTTTTATAAAACTTGTTTTGATTTCACACAAATTATTTTTGCTCCACTTTTTCTATGAAAATCTTTTTGATCTATATTTACATAGATTAAGGGGAAGTTTGTGATTTCAAATCTCTTTCAAACTTCAAATGTGTTGTTTAAATATTTTTTTTCACATTTGATGAATTTTTTTTCAAAGGAAGTTCGGTGTTTAGTTTGCACATGAGCGACTAGGTTTTTCTCAAAAATATACTCCATGAATTTGATCATCGCCGATGAGTTCTAACCCCGGAGTATTCACTTCTTTCATAAGAAAGTGAGGGTATTTTTGAGTAATGATGAATTTGTGCAACTAAGTTGGAGGGAGTAAAGTCGAAAAGTGAGAGGTTATGGTGATAATGTTGTGAGAAAAGGGTTAAAAGAATTGATACCTTTCCCTAAAATTCTCAAATCGCCGGGTAAAACACATTTCTATCGGATGTCATTTGTTGATATCTCGATATTGAAGAAGCCTTCATGGACCCAATGAAGCGATGCACATCTTTACCTAACCACTCAAGTGTTTCTTAACAAATGCTTGTTTTACTTCTCACGGAGATTTTCTCATTTCTATTGACTCTTCATTTGGAAGACGTTAATATTGAAAAAGGGTGACACTCTGCTCCAGTCCCCGACTTCATTTGATCACTTTGTGTCTAGAGCTCTCATAGTTTATCATTAATTTGATCGTTATTCATTCTTTAGGACACATTTGCGTCATATCTTTGTGATATACATGCTTATCTTTGTGATATAGCCGGAACATTTGTAGTGATATCTCAATTGATATTTCACGATGATCAAATGGAAATCCTACCATTGCTAACATCATTTCCAGCTTTGAACGTAGGTCTCATAATTGCATTTTTGTAATTATTGAGTTAACAAGAAGTCTATTGTGACCTTGGATTTTTCCTAAAAGTCTTTAAGGATAGTAGAACATGGTTATCGAACGCTTAGGTGACACTGTCCATGGTTTACATTCTTTGAAGCAATCTTGAGGTTGAAAAGCCAAAAGACCAAACTATGTTAGAGGTTTGATTTGTGCATTTCTCTATGATACATAGGAAATCTGATAAATGATATACATTTCTTTCGGTCATTTCATTAATCCTTTCGATTTTTGAATGCAAACGGATCATTCTTATCCGGTTTCTTTTCTCATCACCCCAACACAAAAAACACCAACACCATGCTAACATGTCTATCCCAACAACTTCAATCTTACATTTTAGTCACCCATAGGAACAATTGGGTTGGTTTATTTGATTAGATTGATGTTTTGATGGTTGATAATTCTCCATGCGCATAATGTCTAGATTTTAGTCATGATTATTTCTTTTAACAATCGAATCAATCAATGTTTGCATAATGACATTGGTTCCCAACTTTGTCATTATGAGGGGGAGAAAATAGTATGATTGGTTATTGATTAGGTGAAGAAATTAGAATGATTGATAAGGACAAGGAGAAAAGTTTGTGTTTGGTTGTTTCAATTGCTTTCCGAGATACTATCATTCAGCTTCTAGTTGGAAAATTTCAAGTTTATTTGGAGTTCTTTTATCTTAAATTTCATTTGTGACATCAACTCATCATTCTTCTGCAAAATTCCAAACTGCAAGGGTTTCCAAATTCAACTTGAAGATTATTCATCTCGAAAGAAAAGGATATACATTCAAGATTTAGCAAGAGATTTTTCAAAAAGCGAAGAGACTGTGATTACTCATGAATTGAAGGGGAGCATGATTACTTCATAAGAGACTTTTCAAATCCTCATTCAAATGTTTACTCTCAAAGTGCTTAAGATGATGTGACAAAGATCAAAGCTTCAAAGAACAAAAGATTGAAGATTCAAGACAAAGAAGAAAAGCTTCAAAAGAGTTTTCATCAATTCAATTTATACAAGATCTTCAAAGTCATACATCAACACTCTACCAGAAGCTACTTTGCACACATCAAGGGGGAGAGTACATATCTCTGAAAATTCATTCCAAGACTTCGAATAAAAGACTTCAAGATTCGAAGATTGAAGAATTCAAGACAAATTCATATCTTCCGCATTTCAAAAGACAACTCTGATCTGTGATTCAACAATCCTTGAAGATTTAATACACACACACTTATCATTCTCTGTTCACAAAGAACATTGAGAATCGACAAATGATTTAACATCAAGAAGTCCAAGACCAAGACTGAATCAAGTTCTCTAAAGACAATGAGAAAGCTTTGAAGGCTTGTTTCAACTCACCAATTGTCTTCATCACCGGGCTCATCAAATTCATTTCTACAAGACAAAACAACACGTACTTCAGACCTTACAATATATCACTAAGGGGGAGAATGTTAGAAATCCAAAAGTAGTGATACATTATAATTTAAGTTATGGACTTACTTGTTGTTAAGTCATGAGTTGATGATTTCTAAGGTTGAGGGGCTAATTGTGATTATTAGCATTGTTAGTTTGTTTGGACTATAAATAGCCCTTAATCATTTAGAAATCAAAAAACACATAACTTTTGAACAAACACTCAACACTTAACACCTGAATAACACACTCTTGATCCAAATTCTCTCTCAAAACACACACAAACACCAAGAACACACACACTAACCAAACGCCATTGTTGATGTGAATTCAAATGATAAAGTCGTGTTGCTACATGAACATCTTTGATCACATCAATGCGACTTTTGTGGTTTCTGCATTTAAGAGAATTATGAAAAAAAAGATGTATTAGCATCACCTGTCGCCAACCAATCTACCTTGGATTTTTACTTAAGAAAGTTTTCTTCATCTAAGACAGCTTCTTGGAATCTTTTAAGGCAGAGGCTTTCCATTTCACGCAAACTAGTTCTAGCAGGCTCCAGATCAATAGATTTCTGAATGTCATCAAGTTCAGCTCGCAACCCCTCCACCCTCTTATGCAAGTTACCTTGCTTAAATAAGAGATTGCGAAAATGAGTCTTTAATAGTTTTAATTTCTTTACTACTCTGAACTGATTAAACCCATCAATATCAGTATCCCAATCACTTTCAACAATCCCCTGAAATTCAACCTTAGTTGTCAAAAAATTTGCAAATTTAAACGGGGGCTTCCTACCTCGAGCAATATTAGGTAACTTCAAAACACAAGGAGAATGATCAGAAACTCTATAAGGTTGAAACACGATCAATCTTTTTAAGAATGCCAACTCCCTTTTTCGGCTTTTGATTCCTAGTATAATGCAACCCCGAACTATTAATATCAAACATTTCCAAACTATTGATGCATTCCTTGAAATCCCTCATACCAATACTGAAAGTAGAGGTACCCAAAAAACTGTCTTATAGCTCTAAAGCAGAGTTGAAGTCTCCAAGAAATACCAAGGTCCCTTCTATTTTTACAGTTTTTATCAACATACACAAAAGAACAAAAAAAGGCTTTTTGATCGACTTTGAATATTACCTGAACATGCACCACTTGGTTCGTTTGAGATAACATCATAACATCTACTATATCAGAATTCTAGCCAAGAATGATACGTGTTCCTTTACTACAAACACCTCCATTGGAAATCCAGTCCCATGATCTACAAATCTTCTTACAAACATTGAAAAGATGAGAAACATCCATATGTGACTCAAGAATTGCACAAATATTAAGTTGATTTTCCCGCACAACCTGTTGAACCTCTTTTTGTTTCAGAGGGCTGTTCAACCCCCTTATATTCCAAGAGGCTATGCTACCCATTGGAAACCTTATCAGCAGGAGTGCTTGCCCCTGTAGAAGTATCCTTTGGAGTTGCACCCGATGCCATGAATGCTGCGGTCTCATTATCTTTAATAATTATATTTTCATCCACTTCTTAGTTGTCATCCGAGACAACAATCTTAGGATCAACCAGTTTTCTAACATATGTATCCTCCTTATTACCCACACGCATCTCATCAGAATTCATATCTAGAGCTGAAAAAGGATTACTTGTATTGGAGGTGTAATTGAACTTGTCCCCGTATTAGATGAAGTAGGCTTATCTTTTAGGTTATTCTGTTTAACCACAGGACGATATTCGAACCTTGGTTTTTGTTTATTCATCTGAAAAGCTGGTTTTTTCTTCTTTCCATCTACCTCAGTAAAGCCCTCATCATCCACTTTAGCATTTTGCTTTACATTACGTACATACTTACTACATTCAGTTGAATGATGACCAAATACACCACAATGAACACATCTTGGAGGTTTCCATTTGTACTCCACCTGCATAGTTTCTTTCGTATATCCATCCCCATCCAACTCCGCTATTGCAATAGAAATTTTATCCTGAAAGTTCGACAAAGCTGAAATTTCTATTAAAGCTCGAGCATAACTACTTCAGCCCCAAGACTCCGTGCACATATCACTCGTGTAAGAATCAAGTACCTTTGGGTTGCCAAGTTTCAAAAACAATAGACTCAAAACATCATCAATATAAGCTGCTATAGGGACATTATAGACTCATGTACAGTAACATCAGAATCAAATTCGACTTGTTTTTTCCCTAATTTTGTATACTCTTGAGATTCCCTATGCTGTAAATCATGCTCATCCCTCACTGGAATTGCCGAAACTGATTTCTCCTTTTTATTATTCCTTTCATTCTCACATTTAGCTTTATTTATTCCAGCCATTGGAGGAGCATGCATGAAAAATTCATCGGTTTCATCTTCCTTAATAGGAGACCCCGAGAACGAGCTATTCTTAAGCTCATCTACTTTAGCAGAATATATGTTAGGTTGCTCACTAGAAGAAGCTGGTTTACATCCTTCAACTGCCTTTTCAATATTATGAGACGACGCAACAGGAGTTTTAGTAGTGGAATTAAAGCCACCACCTGCTATCTCATCACCTTTACCACTTGTATCTTTAGTATTTGTATTCAAATCATTATCAATGGACGACATACTATTAATCGCTGCTCCATCTAGTTTTCCTTCACTATGTTGTCACCTAATTACTTTCATCCAATAAGAAGCAGACATATCATAATGTTCTAGAAGCTTATGGATAAGAATGGACATGTGGATGTGACACCAGGTCTAACAGTTTGCATGTGCCAATTGTGGGGACCATTATAAGATCAACTGTAAAAAAAAAGGAATCTGAATATGGTGTCTCTAAGTGTGTTCTGGTTATGCAAGACAAGTCCTTGTCGCTACTGGGTATCATGAGTTACTCACTACAATAGTATTTAAAATGAAAGGCAATCTGCTTATAGTGTGTACTGAAAGTTATTTGCACCTTCCAATTCTGGTGTTCGTTAGTTTGAAAAGGTGTGATTTGTATGTGTGGTTAGAGAAATGTAATCTCGTGATACATGAACTTATAGTTCTTGGAAGTGTTGAAGCAAATAATGTGATCTTTGTTGATGTTTCAAAGGTTAATCAAGCTTCGCATCCGTTGGTTTTTCATTTAGTTGTGAATTTCTAGATTTTTCACTCGCTATCAGTAATTTTGGAAGTTGATGTGCTGGAATTTCTTTTATTCAAGAAATCTGAAAATTCAAGCTTTGTCACCGGGTTAGGATTATTAGAAGTCGTTTATGATCTGAAGATGTTTAGGAAGTTCGAGCATTGAATTTATGCAACAAAATCAAGTATTGTTGGTCCTAAAGTTCATCAGTGATGGAGCTAGTTTTGATCAGCAACAAGCCTCGCTGAAACAACTTCAGTTGATCATGAACAGTGAACTGGTCAGCACCAGATGTAACCAGCGAGTGTCTAGATCAGCGAGCAAAACACTTCAGCGACAAGTCTTCAGTGACTTCATCTCAGAAGTGCTACTGACCAGTGAACAGTTGCTAGTTACGAGTTCTCAGTCATTCACTTCAGTGGCCGATTTCAGTTTGTGTTTCTACAATAACTTCTATCAGCAAGTACCTCGAATAACAAATTCTTCAGCGAGCAAGTGGCAGCAAATGTCCACTGATGAAGTTCAACTTCATTTTAGCAATCCACATGACCAACGAGTATTTAGGCCAACAAGAAATACACCAGCGAGCTAGTTGTTTCGGTACCAGCAAGCAACAAAGTACTTTCAATAACAAGCTCAGCAAGCTTAAAGTGAATGATGGTTGTTTCAGTGGCCAGAGATGGGTGTTCAGTAATTTATTTAAGTTATACTTCAGCAAGTGTTCACCAGTGGTGGAGTTCATCAGATCCATTTCAGTTACACTTTAGTGGCTCGTTTTAGCAACTAGGTATCAATCCACTAGTGAAGGTAAAGACTGGACCGTTCAGTGAATAACTCTAGTGAGTTATTTCAGTCAACAAGTTACTCCAGTGAACCACTTCAGTGACAAATTCCAGTCACAATACTCCAGAACAAGAATTCAGTAAAGCGACTCCAAGTCAAGACTCTAGTGAAGCAATTCCAGACCCATGCTCCAGTGAAGATCCTCCAGATCGAGGCTCAAGTGAAGATCCTCCAGATCCATCTTCCAGTGAAGATCCTCCAGTTCACTCAGTGATGACTCTCAAGTCTGGGCTCTAGTCAAGACCCTCCAGTGGAGCTTATCAGTGAGTGCCTCCAGTCAAGATGCTCCAGTAGTAATCCACCAGGTCCACTTCACTATGTTTTCACGTAATTACTTTCATCCAATAAGAAGCTGACACATCATAATGTTCTAGAAGCATATGGATATGAATGGACATGTAGATGTGACACATTTCCTAACGGTTTGCATGTGTCAATTGTGGGGACCATTTCTAAGGGAATAATTCTAGAAGCTGCAAATGCCCTTTTTCAAATTGGTTGTCTAAAAAAGTGGTGGTCCATGTTATCTGTGACAATCTTTTATTTTATTTATTATTGTATTTCTTAATTCTAGAAAATAGTTTATGTGGCTATAAATAGGAGTTGTATTTCTCATTGTAAGATATTATGTTGTTGAATGAAATAGAGCAGCCTCTATTTCTTATCCAAAATGTTCATTTACATTTATAGATCTTTGATCTTGGTTGTTTGGATTGATCCCTTTATCTATATTTGTGGTGGTTCATCCTATATCAAATATAGTGGTGAGATCTTAAATCTTCGATTCCTTTATCTGTGTTTGTGGTGGCTAGACCTTTATCAAACATAGTGGTGGGTTGGAGTGTTTCCTTTATCCTTGATTCTGGTGGCTTGGCCTTTACGAATCTTGGTGGTGGATTCTTTTATCTATCCTTTTATTTATCGTCTTGTTTAGTTGTTTATTTCATAAAATAAGAAAATACCAAAAATAGTAATTTGAGTTGTTGTAAAATTTCGCTGTGCTTGGCTTTTGCAAGATTTACGCATCAAATTTGGTATTAGAGCCAGGTTCAAAAAGTTTCCATTACTTTTTGTCCTTTGGGTTTGTTTCTTTGTTGAAAATTTGTTTGGATAAAGTTTTTCAAATTTCCACAGACCTGATTCTTCTTGAATATTATTGTTTTAGATTATTTTAGATCTGAATATATTTATTCTTGAAATTCGGATTTCAATTCTCAGATCAAATTTCTTCTGTTTAGTCTATTTTTGATTATCTTTCCATTTAGATAATAAAAATGGGTGAAGATGTAGATGTGTTAGAGAAGCATGTGAGAGAAAAAAAAAAGAAAAATTCTCGTAAGAAACTCACTGATTGCAATTTAAATTTTATGGAGGTTAGATCAGTCCCTAATTCTTTTAAGAAGATAAAAGTTGAAATCGATGTTGAGCAAGAGCCTATATATGATGAAGAAGAAATGTTTGATGTTGCTGATGACTTATTTCTTTTCGAGAAGCCTAATCATTCACTTCAAATGAATGAAGTTCACCACAAAGATGATATTTTTCAACCATGTGTTTATGATGAGGACAGTGAAGAAGTAATTAAAGCTCACCTTGATGATTTCTTACTGAATCGGAAAGCTAATCAGTCTCATGAAGTTAGTGTTGATGATTCCCAGAAAAGAAGTGTTTACCAGACCTGTTTTTGTTATGTTACTTGCGAAAAGGAGTTTGTAGGAGATACTGATGGTGAATCATCACTGATCGAAGAAGCCTGGCGAGTAGTGCATTCAACTGGAACTCTCACTGATGAAGCTCCAGCTGATATGCAAACTGAAGATACAACTACTAAGTTAACTGAAGTACCAACTGAAGTTTTAACTGAAGTACCAACTAAAGTTCTAACTAAAGAGCCATCTGACGACTCAAATGAAGAGCCATCTGATGACTCAACTGAAAAGCCATCTGATGACTCAACTGAAAAGCCATCTGATGACTCAACTGAAAAGCCATCTGACGACTCAACTGAAGTGTCAACTGAAGATCCATCAGTTGAAGTTCAACAAGCAATGTCTATATGCCTGATGAAGAACTTTATTACTACTCAGTCACTACCAGATACAATTCAATGGCTTAAGGAAGGCATTGGTGTAACCACTACTAACCAAACACTTGTGTTTAATATAAGATTCGATTATTATGGTATGGGTGTTTGTGTTATTCCTATGAATGCTCGAATTTCGATGTTTGATAATGATTGTTGTAATGGCCACCTGAACACTAGTTCATTGTTTGTTCGAAAGAGGCAAGTCCCACTTAATCGTTTATGTCCTGATGAAATGATTAAGGCTGAAGTTACTAAATTATTTGTTCATGTTGATACATTTAAGTATGATAAGGCCATTGTATGGGCTGAAGTGTCCAGTTTGTTAAAACTTCAGATATCTGGTCTATATACTCTAACTGGTGAAATCTGTGATGACTGTGCATTTGATCTTGAAACTAGTGGGTTGGTTTAATGTAAAATGAAGGCCATAATAGAAGATTACTTATTTTTTAGTCTAGTTAAGTGTGGAATAAGTTTAGAAGATGATAATTTTGTTTATTCTCATTTTATGAGAAAGTTTGTTGAAATGTTATGCCTAGTGAGGCATCTGATATATGATTTGTTGGCTGAAATGTTTATTCTCAATCCTTTCTACTGATACTTGACTCTTTGAGACAGTTAGGTCCGTCATGAGGTTCATCAGACCCGATAATGTCTTTTGAACTTCGACTTTGTTTGGGTTGCTCACAACTAATGATTTTTCAAGAGTCTCAGATGCTTGAGTATCATCACTTTCTTGAATCTACGATTCAGAATCTGAAGATATGTCAGAACTAATCTGAGCAAGATAGGCATTGTTGGCTTCTTCCACAATTGATCCCCAGTCATAAGATCCCTCCTGTTGCTGAACCACCAAAGCTCTTGACCCACTTTGGTTACTAGAGTTTGGACTTTCAATCTTTAAACCTTGATAACTGTTTTGATGAGAAGAGTTATTAGCATTTGAACTTGATTCATTGAAAAATCTTCGTTGTGGAGCACTTTGAGGAATTACTGGTCCACCTTGATTGAAGTTTTGACGAGTTACTATTATCGTCCTTCTAAGTCTAAAGGAACAATTTGTTCATAGTCTTCATCTATAAGACTAGGATCTTGAACCTTTCCTTGGATAAACTGTTCATAACAAATGACACAAGAACGGATAAGTGACTTTCCGCACATTTGACACTTATAGGCTTGGTGGAACAAGTACTGGAGGTAGGATATCCACAATTGCGTAAATTGTCGCTCTGACTTGAAACAAGACATATGTTTCCCTCAGAGTCAATAGAGATCCTTTGTAAGTCGACATCTTCACTCATGAAGGCCTTGGTGCTTTCATCAGGAGAACTTGTACTTATATTGATCGAAGGCCTACCATAATAAAGCCCGGGAATCTGAGCATTATTATATACTGTTTCCCTCCTCTTTTGTTTCATTTCTTGTCTACTGAACTTAGCAACTATTTGAGTTAGAGACATGCCGTCGAAATCCGCTTTCTCTTGCAAAGTGGTAATATAATGATTCCACTTTTCTGGCAAAGAGCTCAAAAATTTCTCGACCTTCTCTTCTTCAGAGTACGTAACCTCAAATGCTTGCAACTCTGCTAGCAGATGATAATATCGTGTAATTAGTTGATCTAAGTTTTCACTTCTTAACCCATTAAATACGTTAAACTAATGCTTTAGAAGGTCTTTTCTATTCTTTTTAAGTGTCTCATCCCCTTCACAATGATTTTTTAATGCTAACCAAAGTTCTTTAGATGTACTAAATCCGTTAAACAAATGTAATATATTTTGTGGCAATGACATTTTGATACACGAAAGTGCCTTTTTTTCTGCCTCATATAATTTCTTATCGGATTCAGTCTATCTTGATAAGCATATACTTTGGTAACACCACTGTCCTCGTATGTCAGGGCTTTATATCCTTCAGTCATACAAGTCCACATTCTAATATCGGTGAATTGCATAAAGGATTCAAATTGACCGTTCCAAGAAACGTATTGATCTATGATCATTAGCTTGGGTGGTGAATTACCCTTACCAGTCTCATGGTCCATTAGTATTAATTGGTTAAGATAGTTTGCAGCCATTGTGTATGTGGTTCAACTTATAAACACACAAACTAGACAAGAACACGCAAACTGAGAACACGCAAATGAAACTCGCAAAAGTGTAGGAACACGCAAATGGTCCAGGAACGCACAAAATCTGAGAACACGCAAACTAGGAGAAACGCGCACCGTTCAAGAAACACACAAAGTTCAAGAAACACACAAAAATTCTAGAACTCTCAAAATTTCAAGAACAAGCAAAACACAAGAACACACAAATGCCTTGGTAATATCGAAACGCGCATGAAAGGTACTAGTGTTCAAGAACACGCATAGTACACTTTATAAGAACACATAAACACCACTTTTCCACAATTTCTTAGATCCCGAGCCCGATATTGCTCAAGGACAAACGAGATTATGAGAAAATGTTGCTAGGATATAGATTAATCAATATTTGGCAACAAGTTTGAACCTTTCTTTCAAAAACGTGCAAAAAGATTAAATTTCACCTAACTCACGTAAATAAAGGGATACCACAAAACCGTTGTCAATCTCTAACCAAGGTTATGAAAACCTGTGGCTCTAGATACCAGTTGTAAGTCCCTTGGGTCTTGTACCACTATCAAACCAGAGATCGACTTAAGGATATGTCGAGGTGCGGAAATTCCTCGAGATAACCCACGGTTTATATATCTACCTTTAGATGATATATATATTAATATATATATATATATCTTTTATGTGATGATAAACACTCCGGGAATGGCTCTTCGAACGCACCTTACCTAACACGTGGTAACTTGCAATCTACGAGCCGTTTAGGGGCTGAGTGTGTGTTTGCGGTTCGTGTACGAGACGAGTATTACCCACAAGATAGACCGTGCGTGTTCTTAGTTTTCTCTTTCTAGGATTTGCTCGTTTCTCTCTCTACACTCTTGTCCAAACACGCATGACACACACCCACTATTTATCGGCAAAGGCTAGGAACACGCAAATGGCCTTTTGCGTGTCTGAAACACACAGGCCCATGCGTGTTTCCAAGCCCAAGCCCATTAGGGTTTTGGCCAGTTTGCGCGTTTCTATGGGCATAGCATACTTTTGCTTGTTTCCACAGAAACTCTCAAACCATTTGAGAGTTCTTGAGAACAAGCACACTTTTGCTTATTTCTTAGAAACTCTCAAATGAACATTTGAGTGTTCTTACTTTGACCAAGCAAGACTTTTTGCTTGTTCCTAAGAACCCTCAAATAACACTTAGGATATGTTGAGTAAATGTCTTTACTGCAGTCAAGACACAGAATCGACATTGGACTATGAGTTAATGTCTTTACTGTTGTCAAGACGCAGAACCGGCATTAACTCAACTAATGCTTTAAATGCTGTAAAGATACGTAGAACTAGCATTAGCCTTTGACACATTTCAACTGCTGTGAAGACGCAGAAATAGTGTCGTCAATATTACCTATTGGAAGTGTGTATATAAGATTAATGTTCATCTGCTGTAAATACGCAGCAACACAAATATCTTAACTTCCCTCTGGAAGTACATTAAGTTAATATCTCAACTGCTGTTATTACGCAGAAACAATATTAACTTAATGACTCTTTACATGTTATGTCTAAAACCTGCAAAATACAAATAATAAACAAACATATAAACATAAGTTGGATCCCAATTGGCTTTCACAAAATATGCTAGGGTAATATTAAGACAAACGGTAATTACAAGACTTGAAATTATACACAAATTTACTATACATATCTAGAATGCTCATGTCACTAAGAATCATGCACTAACAGGAGTTTGAAAGCTGTATGACTTTAATGTATCTTTACTTTCTGCTCATGTATGGAAGTTACTGATTAGAAAGGAGTCGTCATGGGTCGAATGGATTCACATGTACAAAAGAAAGTACAAAATTTTTTGGGAGATTCTGTATAAAGGTAACATGACTTGGAGCTGGAGGATTACAGATTCGACCAATAATTCGTGATTTTATTTGGTTCAGAATAGGAGATGGAAATGTTGCCTCGGCCTGGTTCGATAACTGGTGTGCTACAAGTCCAATGATTAACCATTTATCTTCTCGTTTGATTAATAATACAGGTTTTAGCCTCAAGGATCCAATTTCTAGGCTTATTTCTGATGGAGTATGGTCGTGGCCTGCGGATTGGAACGACAAGTTTCAAAATGTTCAGATTCCTACTCTTGTGCAATATAAACAGGATGAACTAAGTTGGAAGAAAAGTGCAGGATTTCAAGAGTTTTCTGTTACTATGGTATGGGAGACTACCCGGCCAAGAGGTTTAGAAGTTCCTTGGTTTAATGTTGTTTGGTTTACACGTTGTATACCAAAGCATGCATTTCATTTGTGGCTTGTTTTTAGACGTAAGCTCAAGACATAAGATGTACTATCTCATGGGAGACTCATGGACGTGCTTATATTCCTACAATTTGTGCTTTATGTGAGTTGCAGCCTGATTCCTATGATCATTTATTTTTTGAATGTTCTTATGCTACACAAGTTTGGAAAGGGATTTATGCCTGTGCAGAGTTGGATCATTAATCTGCTCATTGGGACGTTCATGTGAATTCTTTCGTTTCCTTTGCTAAGAGGGAACGAGCTAATGTTATCATTGCAAAGTTAGTTGATTGGATTAGATTCACTGAAGACAATTGGATTTTCTGGGGGGAGAATCAAGGGCTGGCTTTTTATTGATTGCATTATTTGATTCATCGCATGTTACATGCATTGACTCTTGTACCTTCTCCAGTCTCTTGTTGTAGACTCTGAAGGCTTTGCGAATGGCTGAATATCCTAAGAAGTATCCCTCATCAGCCTTGGCATCAAATTTGCCCAACTGACTGGAGTCGTTCAGGATGTAAATTGGACATCCAAAAACGTGAAAATAACCAATATTTGTTTTTCTATTTCTTAGTATTTCGTAGGATGTCTTCTTGTGTCACTTCACATACACTGATCGATTCTGGGTGTGACAAGGAGCTGCAATTGCCTTAGCCCAGAAACTGGTAGGTAGACCAGATTCAACAATCATACTTCTGGCAGCTTCTATCAGCGTTATGTTCTTTCTGTCTTTCTATAACTCCATTCTGCTCTGGAGTTCGTGCTGAAGAGAAGTTCTGAGAGATGCCAGTGTCAGTACAAAATTTCTCTAGAGTTGCATTCTGGAATTCTGTTCCATTGTCACTTCTTAACTGACACACTTTTCGCTTATATTTGAGCTCAATCTGCTTGATAAGAGCGATGATTTCAGTAGCATCTTCATTTTTAGACCTGAGAAAGATTACCCTTTCTGCGTTTTATTATGATGCCAGCGACAACAATAGAAAGAAATCTATTTTTGTCCCTTTCTCATTTGTTTGCCACGCTCAAGCTTAATTCAGTGTCACATAAATCTGAAATATTACATAAACCAGATTTTGTTCTAAACCCCATATAGTATACATGATTAATCTATATACACGCAGCAAAATCAAAAGTGATTAAGAAAGATTGATTACCTGAATCACAGTTAAAAGGACTAATCTGATGACCGATCTAACCTTCAGATATTTTAACCAACGCGCTTCTCCTTGTGTGTGCAGCCTTTTGTATTAGGGTTTATATATTTTTATTCTAGTAGCTCCCGTATGCTAAATAGATAATAAACCCAAAAATAATAGTTTTGCCTTTTAGGACTTCATCCTCATATACGACTGCTCTAAGTTCATTTTATATCCCTCTAATTCGTCTAATATATTAAAAACACCCCTTTTCCTATACATTTACCACATAAGTTAGCTAGCACTAGCCATCTAATTCACAAGGTTAAAGCTAATGCACTCAATCCTCCTTACACATGTTGTCAACATGTTTATCAGCTACGTTCAATCACATATAACTCCTTAACGAAGAAAGTCAAGGTTGACTAACAGCAAGGTCAACATAGACGATAAAATTTTAGGGTGTTACAGGGTATCCCAAACCTCCCTTTCCATTTGTTGTTGCTGTATTGCTCTCTATTTACTTTCAGCTTCATTCCTTAAGATAATCTCTGGGGATATCCCATTATTAAGAAAATGTCTCCTTTTAGGTTCCATAAAAACAATAGCAAATTCTTCACGCTCCATGCCTTTATTGCTATAGATCGGCTCTAGTACTAACTCTTCCAGGAATGTAACACCCGTCGTTTAAAAATATGGATTTCCAAAAACTTTCATCTAACGGCGTCAAAGAAAGAAGTATTAAACTTTAAAAGTCCAAACCAGCAAAATCTGTTTGTGTTATAACACGATTTCTTTTCTGGATTTGATCTCAACAATGGCGGATCAAGTGTGTGTGTTCTTGGTGTGTTTAGTGTGTGATTTCTAGAGAGAGAGAGAGAGATTGGAACGAACTGGCTTAAGTGTATGTAAAAATGGATCAAAGACTTATGATTTCTAAGGAGTTGAGGGTATTTATAGTCTAAATCTACAATTAAGCTAATTAACACTCCTAGTCCCTCAACCTTAAAACTCATTTCACCATGTCTTAACAACAACTAAGTCCACTTAACTTAAATTCCAATTTATCACTATTTTTGGATTTCTAACATTCTCCCCCTTAGTGATATATTGTAATGATCGAAGTACGTGTTATTTTGTCTTGTAGGAATTAAGTTGATGAGCCCGGTGGTGAAGACAATTTGGTGTGAAGAAACAAGTCTTCAAAGCTTTCTCATTGTCTTTGGAGAACTTGAATCAATCTTGGTCTTGGACTTCTCGAAGTTAAAACATGATGAAATTCTCAATGTTCTTTTTGAACTGAGAATAAAATGAATGAGTCTAGAATCTTTGAAAATTGTTGAACCATGAATCGGAGTAGTCTTTTGAAGTGCGGAAGGTATAAACTTGGCTTTGGTTCTTCAATCTTCGATTCTTGAGTGAAAATTGTTTTCTTGGAATAAAGTATCAAAAACTTGTACTCTCCCCCTTGATGTATGCATAGGAACATTCTTGAATAAGTATAGACGAACAACTTAAAGATCTTGAATGAAATCTGTTGATGGAGACTCTTTTGAAGCTTTACTTCTTGGTCTTGAATCTTCCAATCAATTTTCAACTTTTCGTAGCTTTGATCTTTGTTACATTTAACTTGAACACTTTGGAGAGTATCTCTTATGAAGTGATCATGCTCCCCCTCAATTCATGAATATAATTATTTTGGAGCATCTTTGAACATTTGTTCCATCTTGAGATAATATCTTCTCATCATTGGTCACATTCTTATCTTTGTAATCATCTTGATTTTCTTTTTCAAGTCAAGAACTCAGTTCTGAAAATTTGAGCTCAATTGAAAGTTTTCCCATCAATCCCATACACTAAGTATTCTCTCATATCTTTTATTCGTAACCTCCATACACTCACTACAACCTTCTTACTAATTCCATGTTTGCACAAATCAAGCTCAGAGGTTTTCTTTCTCAATCAATCATAATCTACTTCTCCCCCTCATAATGACAAAGTTGGGAACCAATGTCATTATGCAAATATTGATTGATAAAACTAGATTTGCATGGAGAAATATCAAACGACAACACATCAACCCATTTCAATAGTCCCAACCCAAAGAATCCTTAGGGTACAAATCAAGATGTAAGGTTGAAGTTGTTGGTACAAACGTTATAGTATTGGTGTTGGTGGTTTTTGTGTTTGTGAGATGAGAAATGGAAAAACCGGATAAGGATGATACGTTAACATGTTCAAAAATCAAAAGGATTTATGAAATGACCGATAGAAATGCATGACATTTTTCGGATTTCCTATGTATCATTGAAATATGCACAAAGAATATAAATCATGGTCAGTGTCACCAAAGGCGTTCGATAACCACAATCTATTATCCTTAAAGACTTTCTAGGAAACATCCGAGGTTACTGATAGACTTCTCGTTCACTCAATAATCACATAAATGTAATTATGAGACCTACGATCAATGTTGGAAAAGATATTAGCATTGGTAGGATTTCCATTTGATCATAGTGGAATATCAATTAAGATATCACTACAAATGTTCCGTCTATATCACATAGATATGCAATAATATCACAAAGATATGACTTAAATGTGTCTTAAGAAAATGAATAAGGATCAAATTAATGATCAAGCAAGATAGCTCTAGACACAATGTGATCAAATGAAGCCGGGGACTGGAGCAGAATGTCTCCCTTTTTCACTATCAACAACTTCCAAATGAAGAGTTAATAGAAATGTGAAAAATCTCCGTGAGAAATGAAACAAGTATTTGTTAAGAAACACTTGAGTGGTTAGGTAAAGATGTGCATCGCTTCACTGGATCCATGAAGTCTTAATCAATATATCAACAAATGACATCTGATATAAATGTGTTTTACCTGGCGATTTTGATAAATTTAGGGATGGGTGTCATTTCTTTTAACCCTTTTCTCACAGCATATCACCATAATCTCTCACTTTTCGACTTTACTCCCTCCATCCTATTTGCACGAAACCATCATTACTCAAAATAGAAGTGAATACTCCGAGGTTAGAATTCATCGGTTATGATGAAGTTCATGGAGTGAATGAATTGCTCATGTGCAAACTAAACACCGAACTTCAATTGATGAAAAATCATTTGAAAATCATCAAATGTGTGTAAGAAAATAATTTGAAAACACATTTGAAGTTTTGAAAATTTTGAAATCACAAACTTCCCCTTAATCTATGCAAAGGTAGATCTTAAAAGTTTTTCATAGAAAGGTAGAGCAAAAATTGGTTTTTGTGAAGTCAAAAAGAGTAAAATCTTTGTTGTGATATATACATGGAAAAAAGATTTGAGAGTCTAAAAGTGAACAAGATTTTAAGAAACACAAAGTTTTGCTTCAACAACTATGTTCATAGTAAGACTACTAGGGAGTACACAAAGGCGTTCAATCCGTCGCATCTTACATCAACAAGTTGGATGCAAATAAAACATTTAATCTCATTTAACTCAATCAATTGTTCACGATGAGACAACTAGAGAGTACACAAAGGCGTTCAATCCGTCGCTTCTCATATCAACAAATTGAGAGTAACAAAATATTTTGATAAGAAAATTAATTCTTTTGAAAATAAGTAAAACTTTTTAAGAACGGGTTATACACAGAGTATGTATAAGCCATCTTGAAATAAATAAATCGCTTAAGCACGGGTTACACACAGAGTATATGTAAACCATTAAAATATAAATAACACTATAAAGCCCGGGTGACATACAGAGTATATGTAAGCCACTAAAATAAAAAAGAAAATCTTTTTGTTATTTTTCAAAATTTTATATTTTTGTATTTGATTTTTGTCTTTTCAAATTTTGTATTTTGTTTTTCAAGAATGTATCAAGAACAAAATAAGTTAAGATTCAAGATTTAACATGCCAAGCTTAGAGATAAGAAAGTTAAACCTTTTCTCATCCAATGGTTTAGTGAACAAATCTGCAAGTTGGTAGTCGGTTCCCACAAAGTAGAGTTCGATGTCACCTTTCTCAATATGATCTTTGAGAAAATAATATCTCACATCTATATGCTTTGATCGAGAGTGGTTTACTGAGTTGACTGTAATAGCAATGGCACTTTGAGAGTCACAATAGATGGGAATATGATCATATTTCAGACCATAATCAGGAAGCTGAGTCTTCATCCATAACACTTGAGCACAACAACTAGCCGCAGCCACATATTCAGCTTCAGCTGTTGATAGTGACACAATTTTGTTTCTTGGAAGACCAACTCATAATTTTATCACCCAAAAATTGTAAAGTACCGGAAGTGCTCTTGCGATCAAGCTTACAACCTGCATGATCTGCATCTGAATAGGGAGTTAAATTGAATCCAGTATCCCTTGGATACCAGAGACCTAAGTTGGGTGTACCCTTCTGATAACGAAATATTCGTTTCATAGCTTGAAAATGTAAATCAGTTGGAGTAGCTTGATACCTAGCACACATACATGTTGTAAACATTATATCTGGGCGAGATGATGTAAGATACAACAATGAACCAATCATACTTCTATATCTCTTTTGGTTAAATGGTTTCCCATTTTTATCAGCATTAATACTTGTACGAGCAGCCATTGGATCTATAGTGCATTCTTTCATTGTATTCCTGCCTTACCTTCGCCAGTCTTACTTCTTCTTCAGTTTCTCTGGAAATGCCTTGTGAATTTGCAATTTTTTGTAATTGAGTCCTGCTTATGCTCCTGGACACATCTAGAGGAATGAAGTTGCTTAGATCAGCATCTCTTTCTGCCTTTGTTCTCCTTGGTGGCTTGGATACACCCTTCATCTTTTTCCTGTATTCATTTTCCAAGGCCAGAGCACTCCTTTTTGCTTTTCTCTGAAGCTCAATCAACTCATCCTTCCTGGCAGCAATCAGTTCAAGTATACTCACCTCATAAGTTTCAGCATCATACATCTGCTCATCTTGAGCGTATACAGAATGCAGGCGAACATCATCCATCACTTCCAGACACTTAATGACTCTGGGATCATTCTTCATATATCTATACACATCAATGTGCACACTAAGACGGCCAGCATTGAAAGCATCCAGTGTTCCTCTTTGTGCCATATCCATCTTATGTGCTTCCCAGTCATTCTTCAGGTTTTGTTTCCAGATGTCAATTAATATGCACTCCTGCTGAAGTTTCCTTGATCTTTCTTCATCAGCATTAGGTAAGGAGGCAGTAATATCTGTTTCTTCACCTACTTCAGTATCTTCACCAGAAATGACATGAGGCTTTCTTTGCTTTTTGAGAGTAGCCAAATCTGGGAAGTCCTCAAACTGAGGTTCTGACTCACCAGCTTCAGTACCAGTTGCTTTTTCCATACATGCCTGAGCAATGGCTTCAATGCCAAGTGCTTTCTTCATTATTTCTTCTTTTGTCTTCAAACTGCTTTCCCCCTTGGAATGACCACCAGTCTTAGACTTGAGGGCATTCCACACATCCTCCAGTTTGTTCCTATCAGAGGACCCAAAGGTTTTACATTCAGGGTTCATGATAGCCACAGAGGTTTTTAACTGCTCAAAGTCTCTTCGAAGAGTTTGGACTTCAGAGACCAAGTACTTTGGCATTTCATCTTTTATAATCTTTTCAACTTGTGAAGTTTTTAAAGTCAGAAACTACCTGTGAAGAAGTCTGGAGGGATCTTTCCAGGTCCGCCACCTTAGTGAAAAGGTCTTGGACTTCGGTTGGAAAACTGGTGGAAAGATCACCTAGAGGAGTCAATCTGGTGGCTTGAGATACTGGAGCTTCAACCCTTGTAATTTCTTCATTCTGGTTGACAGTCTCCAGTTCCACCAATGGTTCAGAAATTTGTTGAGCAATTTGTGGAGAAGAGGGATTTGTTAGAGGTGGTGTTTGAGTTGATGATTCTAGTGGTGCTTGATTTTCATTTTGGATTGGAGAGGATGGTGGTGGTGAAACTGTTGTATTTAATTCTTCAACAACTGCACTGGTGATGTAACTGGGAGATCTTTCAATGTTTAAGTCATCATCACGAAGGAAATCCATATCTTCATCGAAGTCTTGATCAGAAATAGGAGACTCCATTTCAAAATCTGGCATTTCTTCTGCCAGTTGCTCACCAACACTTCTGTTTAAATCAATCTGGGCTTCCTGCCCCTCAACATTCACCTGTACACATTCATTCACTTGTGGCTCAACCTGCTCCACAATCAAGGATCCATCCAGATTCATAATGTCTCCAGCAGTAGAGTGTGGAATTGGAATTACTAGAGGTGAGGCTCCAGTGACACGAGTTTGGCTTTCAATGTTTAGAGCAGACATAGTGGTTGCTTGCAAGCTCTCCCTTTCCTGTTGGGAGGAATCTGGATGATTGTCTTCAGTATTACTAGGAATGACCAAATTTCCCCTTCTTCTAAGTCTTCTGAGCCCAGTTTGTGGTCTAGAAGAGACGGTTAATGGAATAGAGAGGGAAGACTGCTTTGGATTAGGAACCTCTTGAGTTTCTTGAGGAACTATTTTAGCATTTTGTTCATCAGCAGTATTTTCATCATTATGTTCAACAACTTCCGTTCTAAATTATTCATCATAGCTTCAGGAATATCAACCTCCAGATTATTTGACACCAAATGGTTCAAATCACTTATATACTCAGCCATTGAAAAATTACTCGAACTACTTTCATAATCATCACCCAGTTCTCTTTTGAAAATAATAGACAAAAACCTAATAAATGGGACATTTGCTTTTCTTTTGTGTGCCCTTAGTCTATCAGCCAAATCATTGAACAGAATTTGGGCAAAATCAACCCTTAACCCATACCGTAAACAATAAGCAATTAACAACTGGGTTTGATTAATCTGATCTAATCCTCCAGACCCACTTCCTAAACAAGAAACATTATGAGTAAAGAAGTATCTCCATGAGTCAGACAACCTACTCATATATATAGTGCCTTTTCTCTTAAGAGCACCATGCTCATCAACAATATCTGTGTGTCCCATCTCCCAACACACCTGCCTATGATTCACTCCAGTTGGAAGATGGAGTGGCAACTCATTCACTGACAAGTAATTCATTCCAAGCGCCGTTCTGAATGAGTCAACTGTTAAAGTTATAGGAACGCTTCCTCTCTTCAGAGTATAGTGAATGGTGGCATCATGACCATCCTGAAAGTGAGCCGTGAACCAAAACTCACAGAGATAACCATGATACATTTTGCCAGGATTCATGGTTAGGGCTCCATAAAGAGGAGAACTGAGAAAGAATACATTGAGTCGGCCAATGAGAGATTGGGGGTCATGAGTTCCGACCAACTTTGCCATCCAACTATGCATATTGATTCTCATTTTATCAGTATCAATGATAATGCCAGGAGCTTGTTCAATACGTTCAGGAGGGTTGTATGTATTTGTTAAGAGGTTTCTTTCTATGCTTGCTTGTCTGGGAGCCATTTGGAAATTGAGATTGAAATTGAAAGTGAAAGGAATTTTAGGGTTTTGAAGAAAATGAAGAATTTAAGAAAGAATTGATGATAGGAATTTGCAGTTAATAAGAAAGAGATTGATGATTGGAGTTGAAGGAAGAAGTAAATGAAGGAGTTGTAAGAAATTGGGAGTTAAGATTTTCGAAGTAAATGTAAAAAGTGATAGGATTGGGGTATCTATAGAAGAAAGAGAAAATAACTATTGGATTTCAAAAGGTTATTTTGAATTTATACAAAACAGTTTTTCATCCATCAACAGTGACGTTTGACAGCCCACAAAACTCATTATTCAACTTTTTAACTTCCCAATGTAACAAACCATCATTTTATTAGAAAACAATCTATGCCACGTAGGATAAAGATAGTTTCCCACTAGCGAAAATGTTGCTTACGTGGCATCACAAAGACCAAGTATTGAAATTATTATGACTGACGAACCAAGACTCAATTTAATGCATCTGGAGGATGACTAGTCACTCCAGTTTCAACGGTGGATTAGTCCAGTAGAATATGCATTAATGGTATACTGAAGGGACACTCCAGTAACTACCCAGATTTGACCATTCTGGTAATCCTCAAATACGCACATCAACTAATATAAACAAATGAGAGGGACACATTTACAAAGCAACTGAAGTTATTTCAAACATGCACATCAACTTGTCCAGTATTAATGAGAGGGACACATTTACAAGGTACTAGAAATATTTTTAGAAAAATTTGTCCAGTGAGAAAATAAATTAATAAATTCCCCCTGAAACTTAGATAAAAAAAAATGTGGTCTGAGTCTTGTAATCAACACGATTTTATCAACCGAATTCACATCAATAATGGTTTTTGGTTAGTGTGTGTTCTTGGTGTTTGTGTGTGTGTTGAGAGAGAATTGGGATCAAGAGTGTGTTATTTTGGTGTAATAATATGGAAATTATGTCAAGAGTTATGCTTATGTTATGCAAAAGTCATGATTTCTAAGGAATTGAGGGCTATTTATAGTCTAAACTATCCAACTATGCTAATTAACAATATTAGCCCCTCAACCTTAGAAATCATCAACTCATGACTTAACAACAAGTATGTCCATAACTTAAATTACAATGTATCACTATTTTTGGATTTCTAACATTCTCCCCCTTAGTGATATATTGTTCGGTCTGAAGTACGTGTTGTTTTGTCTTGTAGGAATGAGTTTGATGAACCCGGTGATGAAGACAATTGGTGTGTTGAAACAAGTCTTCAAAGCTTTCTCATTGTCTTTGGAGAACTTGATTCAGTCTAGGTCTTGGACTTCTTGAAGTTAAATCATTTGTTGATTCTCAATGTTCTTATAGAACAGAGAATGATGAGTGTGTGTATGTCTTGAATCTTTGAAGATTGTTGAATCATGAATCAGAGTTGTCTTTTGAGGTGCGGAAGGTATGAACTTGTCTTGAATTCTTCAATCTTCGAATCTTGAATTCTTTTCTTTGAAATCTTGAAATGAATTTTCAGAAACATGTACTCTCCCCCTTGATGTGTGCCATGTAGCTTTAGATAAAGTGTTTGTTGAATGACATGAAGATCTTTAATTTGATGAAGACTCTTTTTGAGGCTTTTCTTCTTTGTCACATTATCTTAAGCACTTTTGAGAGTAAATATTTGAATGAGGATTTGACAAGTCTCTTATGAATTAATCATGCTTCCCCTTAATCCATGAGTAATCACAGTCTCTTCGATTTTTGAAGCTGAATGATAGTATCTGAAAGCAATTGAAACAACCAAACACAAACTTTTCTCCTTGTCCTTATCAATCATTCTAATTTCTTCTCCTAATCAATAATCAATCATACTATTTTCTTCCCCTCATAATGACAAAGTTGGGAACCAATGTCATTATGCAAACATTGATTGATTTGATTGTTTGAAAGAAATAATCATGACTAAGATCTAGACATTATGCTCATGGAAAATTATCAACCATCAAAACATCAATCTAACCATATAATCCAACCCAATTGTTCCTATGGATGACTAAAATGTGAGATTGAAGTTGTTGGGATAAACATTGTATCATGGTGTTGGTGTTTTCTGTGTTCGGGTGATGAGAAAAGAAACCGGATAAAAAACATTCATTTGCATTCAAAAATCGAAAAGATTAATGAAATGACCGAAAGAAATGTATATCATTTACCAGATTTCCTATGTATCATTGAGAAAAGCACAAAGCAAACCTCTAACATAGTTCGGTCTTTTGGCTTTTCAACCTCAAGAATGCTTCAAAGAATGTAAACCATGGTCAGTGTCACCTAAGCGTTCGATAACCATGTTCTACTATCCTGAAAGACTTTTAGGAAAAATCCAAGGTCATAATAGACTTCTTGTTAACTCAATAATTACAAAAATGCAATTATGAGACCTACGTTCAAAGCTGGAAATGATGTTAGCAATGGTAGGATTTACATTTGATCATCGTGAAATATCATCTAAGATATCACTACAAATGTTCCGGCTATATCACAAAGATAAGCATGTATATCACAAAGATAAGCATGTATATCACAAAGATATGACGCAAATGTGTCCTAAGGAATGAATAACGATCAAATTAATGATCTTTCACGAGAGCTCTAGACACAAAGTGATCAAATGAAGTCGGGAACTGGAGCAGAGTGTCACCCTTTTTCAATATTAACGTCTTCCAAATGAAGAGTCAATAGAAATGAGAAAATCTTTGTGAGAAGTAAAACAAGCATTTGTTAAGAAACACTTGAGTGGTTAGGTAAAGATGTGCATCGCTTCATTGGGTTCATGAAGACTTCTTAAATATCGAGATATCAACAAATGACATCCGATATAAATGTGTTTTACCCGGCGATTTGAGAATTTTAGGGAAGGGTATCAATTCTTTTAACCCTTTTCTCACAACATTATCACCATAACCTCTCACTTTTCGACTTTACTCCCTCCATCCTAGTTGCACGAAATCATCATCACTCAAAATACCCTTACAATCTAAAGAAGAAGTGAATACTCCTGGGTTAGAACTCATCGGTGATGATGAAGTTCATGGAGTGAACGAATCGCTCAAGTGCAAACTAAACACCGAACTTCAATTGATGAAAATCATTTGAAAAATCATCAAATGTGTATAAGAAAATGATTTGAAAACATATTTGAAGTTTTGAAATTTTGAAATCACAAACTCCCCCTTAATCTATGCAAAGGTAAATCTTGAAAGTTTTCATAGAAAAGGTGGAGCAAAAATGATTTGTGTGAAATCAAAACAGGTTTTATGAAAAATGAACTCAATCAATTGTTCAAAATGAGATAACTCAGGAGTACACAAAGGCGTTCAATCTTTTGCTACTCATATCAACAACTGAGAGTTTTTGAAATAGGTGTAACAAAATCTGCAATTAACATCTTGTATTACACATATACATTCATATAAGACCACTTGGAAGTACACAAAGGCGTTCAATTCCATGTTATCTTATATCAATTGATATGTATAACAACATGAATTAATTCCAATTTTGAAACATAAATAAATTTTCTTCTTCTTTTTTTTTTAAAACCAGGATGCATACAGAGTATATGCAAGCCATTTTGAAATAAATAACACAAATAAGCACGGGTTATACACTGAGTGTGCATAAGCCACAAAGTAATAAATACATCTTTGAAGTACGAGTTACATACATAGCATATGTAAGCTACTTTAAAATAAATAGTTTAATGAAGAACGGGTTGCAGACAGAATATATGCAAGCCACTTTGAAATAACTAACATAAAAGAAAGGAAAATTAAGAAAATCTTTTTGTTATTTTTCAAAATTTTATATTTTTGTATTTGATTTTTGAATTTTCAAAATTTTAACAATGAACCAAGAAGTCCTTCCATGATAAAGGTAATTAAGGATCAAGATTTAGCATACCAAGTTTAGAAATTAAGAAATTAAACCTCTTTTCGTCCAGTGGTTTTGTGAACAAATCAACGAGTTGGTGGTCAGTTCCCACAAAGTAGAGTTCAATGTCACCTTTCTCAACATGATCTTTGAGAAAATGATATCTCACATCAATGTGCTTTGAGCATGAGTGATTGACTGAGTTGACAGCAATTGCAATGGCACTTTGTGAATCACAATAGATAGGGACACGATCATATTTCAGACCATAGTCGGTAAGTTGTGTTTTCATCCATAACACTTGAGCACAACAACTAGCAGCAGCTACATATTCAGCTTCTGCTGTTGATAGTGATACGCAATTTTGCTTCTTGGATGACCAACTTACAATCTTATCCCCTAAGAATTGTAAAGTACCAGATGTGCTCTTGCGATCAAGCTTACAACCTGCATGATCTGCATCTAAATAGGCAGTTAAATTGAATCCAGTATCCCTTGGATACCAGAGACCAAGATTGGGTGTACCCTTCAGATAACGAAAAATTCGTTTCACAGCTTAGTAATGCAAATCAGTCGGAGCGGCTTGATACCTAGCACACATACATGTTGCAAACATTATATCTGGGCATGATGATGTAAGATACAACAACGAACCAATCATGCTTCTATACCTCTTTTGGTCAAATGGTTTTCCATTTTTATCAGCATTTATGTTTATACGAGCAGCCATTGGGGTTGAAATTGAAGAACATGTAGTCATATCAAACTTTTTCAACATATCCTTTATGTACTTACCTTGTGATATAAAAATACCAGTTGGTAATTGTTTGATTTGTAAACCCAAAAAGTAATTCATTTCCCCAATCATGCTCATTTCAAAATGATTGACCATTAGAGATGAAAAATTTCGACAAAAAGTTTGACTGGTTGACCCAAAAATAATGTCATCAACATATATTTGGACAAGTAAAACATGTTTACCTTGCTTACGAATAAACAGGGTAGGGTCAATAGTACCTTCGGTAAAGCCTCCTTTGAGTAAGAAAGTAGATAAGGAATCATACCATGCTCGGGGTGCCTGCTTCAAACCATAGAGGGCCTTGTCTAACCTGTAGACATGGTTTGGCTTCTTAGGATCAACAAAACCTTCAGGTTGCTCCACGTAAACTTCTTCTTTGAGTTCTCCATTCAAGAATGTTGTCTTCACATCCATTTGAAACACTGTGAAGTTTCTGAATGCGGCATAAGCTAAGAATATACGAATGGCTTCCATTCTTGCAACAGGAGCGAAAGTTTCGTCAAAATCCACACCAGGTTGTTGGCAGTAACCCTTTGCAACCAATCTAGCTTTGTTCCTTACTACAACTCCATTTTCATCCTTCTTGTTCTTGAAAATCCACTTGGTGCGAATTGGTTCTTCTTTCCTTGGATTTGGAACCAATCTCCATACCTTCAGTCTCTCAAACTGAGCTAATTCATCTTGCATTGCTTTAACCCACTCTGGATCACAAAGAGCTTAAGAGACGGTTTTGGGTTCAATGTTACTCAGTGAAAGTGCAACAAGACACTCATTTACTGTAGTACGGGTAGAAACACCAGTTTGTGGATCTCCGATGATCTGTTCTATAGGATGATCTTTGCGCATATGTTACCACTTGTTGTCATGAGGAAGAGGATCTTGTTGATGAATGTCAACATTATCATCATTAAATCCAGAGTTCTGTTGAGAAATGGAATCATAGTTTGGAAGAACTCTTTCCTCAAAATTTAGATGATCAAAATCCAGTGGCACATACACATTTGGAGTATTTGATGGATTTGTTGTTTGGGTGATTTGAGAAGGTTGTTCTTGAACATTCTTTTGAGAATAGATATCACTTGAAGATGATTCTTCTTGTTCTATAGAATTAGAAGATGATTCATGATTGTTGTCAGGAACTGATTCATTTGTTTGAATGGGGTCATTATTCGGAATTGGTTCATTGATGACTTGAGGTTCATTTTCTTGAATCGGTTTTGAGTTGTAGAATTCTTCGAAAAGAATATCTAGCTCTTTACTTGTTGGAGTTGGATATTTCTTGAATTTTGAGGCTAAGGTAGACGTCCTTGAGGAAGCACTTGAAGTACTTGGATCACTAATTGTTGGTAACAAACTTTCTTGTTCAAATATCATGCCAGATATCTCATCAAACCAAACATTCATGGTTTCTTGAATCGTGTTTGTTCGACGATTGAAGATGCGATATGCAATCGATGTCTTTGAGTAACCAACAAAGTAACCTTCGTCACCTTTCCTTTCAAACTTTCCAACATTTTCCCGATCATTCAAGGTATAACAGACACACCCAAAAATATGGAAGTAATTGATGTTGGGTTTGAGTTTGTTAATAACCTCATAAGGAGTCTTCTCATGACGCTGATTTATGATGGACCGATTTTGAGTATGACAGGCAGTGTCAACAGCTTCAGCCCACATGTTTGATGGTAACTTGGAATAAGCAAGCATTGTTCTTGCAGCTTCCACTAGCGTACGGTTTCTCCTTTCAACAACACCATTTTGTTGCAGGGTACGAACAACCGAGAATTGGTGAGCAATACCTTTTGATTTGCAAAATTCATTGAAGATGGCATTTTTGAACTCAGTACCGTTATCTGAACGGATATAACGGACTGGAAGTTGAAGATTCACTTGAGTGGAAGTGATGAAATCGATCAGAATTTGAGTTGTTTCATCTTTTGAAGAAAGAAACTTGACCCAAGTGTATCTAGAATAATCATCAATGATAACCAGAATATATCTCTTCCCGTTTCTACTTTGTACTTTCATAGGCCCACAAAGATCCATGTGAATCAAATGAAGAGGTGCCAAAGTGTGTGGAGTTTTCTTTGGTTTATGAGAAGTTCTCTTGATCTTCCCAACTGCACAAGAAGGACAGACATGCTCACTTTCATATTTGTAGTCAGGCAAGCCTTCAACAAGTTGCTTGTTGACTAAAGCATTGATGGTTTGATAATTCAAGTGAGACAGCCTTCTATGCCACAACCAAGAATTTTTTGACGTAGCTTTTGAAACAAGACAGATATTATCAGTTGGTTGGTTATCATCAAGATTAACTGTGAAAATATTGTCTTCACGATCTCCGCATAGGATATCAACTCCATCTAGAGTTTGGATTTTGCACAGAGATTGTCGAAAAAGAACTTGAAGATTGTTGTCACAGAACTGTCCAACACTGAACAAGTTATGACTCAGGCCTTCAACATAATGAACTTTCTTGATGACAATTCCGTTTCTTTCAATATCTCCATAACCTAGAATTGGAGCGAAATTGTTGTTTCCGAAACGAACAGTTCCCATGAATCTTTCAACAAAATTCTTGAGCAATGATTTATTGCCAGTCATGTGTTTTGAACACCCGGAATCGAGTATCCATACACAGATGGTTATTTCCTGCAATCAAAAATTTAACCGACTTTAGGTACCCACTTAAAGACGGGTCCTTTGTGGTTAGTTAATACATATAGGGGGTATAACTTAGGAGATGCATACAAACATGCTTTCATGTCAACATACTTGTTAACAAGCACATTATCAACAAGCACATTTGGATTAAACAACCGAATTTTAACGCATGAATTAAAAGTAACATGTTCACCAGCATTCAAACCATGCATATAAGAACAAGAAATAACATTGTTTACAACATCACAAGGCCTAGCCTTACCACCATTAACATTGTTTAACACAGCGGACTTAAAAGATAAATTGTTTGACTCAACAGAAACATGCTTCTTCTTTCTACCATCTTTTCTTCTTCGCCTTTTCTTCTTTTTATCAACATTAGTGATCTTAGGTACTAATGACTTAGCTACCCATTTAGACTCACTAATCAAGCTCTTTCCACCTGTTGGATTGGCATTAAGAAGATTTGAATGAGAGTTTTGAAGCACTTTTATCTTTTTAGACTCTTTTGGTGGTGCGGAAACTTCTTGTTTCTTGAGTTTATCATGAGAAAACCAGCCATATCTATCCCTATACCTAGTTGCACCATTTGAAGCATCCCTAGTTAGCAAAACTGAGCTACACTTAGACACTTTAGAATTTGAACTAGAATGAGAGCTAGACAAAGAAACATTTGAATTGATTTCCAGAAGTTTCACTTTGTTGTATTTTATTTTGGGATTGGTCTCATCTTGCTTAGTTTTAACATGCTTTTCTGGGGTAGGACACTTTGTTTTTAACTTATTGATTCTTGGTTTGGTGACAGTCTTTGGTTCAGTCTTGATGGGTTTGGAAATAATTCGTTTCTTTGAATAATATGAAGTTGGAGCTTTGAAAAACGATTTTGGAGATTCCTCTTTTGATTCAACTTTGATTTTGGTAGATTCAATCTTTTTCTCAGTTTCAGAATCAAAAACCTATTCTCCTTCCATGAATTTATCAAAATCAAATTTGTTGAATGGTGAAACCGGAGAGAATTTTGAAAAATCAGGAGTTTTGTTCTCCAACTTCACACTATTGGTTATCTCAGGAATAAAATCAACTTGAACTGACGCTTCTTTGGTTTCACAAGAAAATTGAGTAGAAGTAGCAACACCTATACTAGCACAAGGCTTAGGGTGAACAACTAACTCTTCAGGAAACTCACAAGTGAAAAACCTAAAGTAGTACCATATCAAAACTAAACTATGCGCAAGTTTGTCATTCGATAAATCAGATTGCACATAATCATCAGCTATTTCAGTAGCAGTATTTTGACATGAATATTCAAAAGAATCAGTCAAGGTTTGGGTGGAGGAACCAGTAAATGGAACACAAGCAGTCTGAGTGGAATGATCTACTAAAAGACTGAAATCAGTTTGTGTAGAAATATTCACACAGACTTTCTTGATATCAACAATAATTGATTCATTCTTTGAATTCGGATTTTGAGACTTTAGAATATTGATAAGGTTTTGTTGAGATTCCACCTTTTGTTGTAAACCTTATATTTGTTTTTCCAAAATTGTGGATGGAACATACACTTTAGTTGGTTTAGGTGGGGAAACGACAGATTCTTGGTTTTGAAAATTAGACGCAATCTCTTCTAATTAAAAAATTGATGACTTTTTCATCACGTAAGAAGTGTTGATGGCATCATAATTAACCAAAAATTTATTGTTTTGAATTTTCTCAACTTCATCAGTCTCAAATTCGTCATCCAATGGACGTATGAATTGTTGAACCATACCAAGTCTCAAAAACTTTTCATCATACAAGGGTTCGATCTGGTCTTTGGCTTTTTGCAGTGGAGTGATATTCTCAAATCCCAACCCAAGAAGAAGTTCTGATTTATCAATTTTTCACTTATTGAAATAGGCAGTGAAATCCAAAAGAGGGTTTTGTTCAACTTTGTACAACTTTTCTTGATAGAAAAGTATATTCTTTTTATGTTCCTCAATTTGTCTTCCAAGATTTTCAATCTCAATGCCTTTTAAAAAACAGTTATGATTTAAATCAGAAACTTTTCTTTCAAGTTCAATTGTTTTTGGTGTAGCTTCTCGAAGCTTCTTATTAAGAATATCAACATCCATTTGTCTTGCATTTGCACGAAGCCATTCATTGGTTTTTTGAACATCAAGATCTTGATTGGCCTTTTCAAGATCAAGAATGGTCTTTTCTAAATTATGACATTTTTCCAATAACTTAGAGTCAGGAGACGCATTCATTTCACATTCTTTAACCAACATTTGTTCTTTATAGTTTTGAAATTCTTGTTTCATAGCATTATACTCAAAAAGAAGTTTAGAATTTTCTTCAAGAAGTTTTGTGTATTCCCTCTTTGAAAATACAATGCTATTTTTCAATTTCTTGTTTTTGTTGGCTAAAGAAGTGTAATGATTCGTCAGGTTTGATAAGGCAATTCTACAAGACTCTTTATCCTTAAATGATGAAAAAGTACAGTCGATATTTACCTCATCATCGGGATATTCCTCGTCAGTGTTGTCAGCCTCAAGCATTTTATCTTTGCTCAACCTTGCCATGAAACATACATTGGCAGACAGATCTTCATCTTCATCATCAGTAAGCAAGAGCCACTTGTCATCTTCAGCAATCAAGGCTTGACCGGCTTCAACTTGCTTTGCCAGAAGCATCTTCTGCTTGTAGTATGCATAATCCTTTTTGCGAGGCAGTTTGCAATCCACAGCAAAATGACCAGGAATTCCACAGTTGTAACACTTTTTGTCAGATGTCTTTTCTTTTTCCATGATTTGTTTCTCATTTTCTGCTTTCTTGTCTCTTTTCTTGGATCCAGTTGTTTCACCTTGTTCAAAACTCTTGTGATGATATTGTTCCTTCTTTGGAAATGCACTTGTTGATGAAGTTCGAAGATTGTTGTTAGTTGGCCTTGCTTTGAAATACTTTTTCTTGAAATGCTTGGTCACAGCGGCAAGAGCTTGGTAGAATTCATCAGGAATACCATCTCTTGGAGCCAAGTAATCTTCTCCCTCCTCATCAGATGAAGAAACAACAGTCATTTGTCTTTTAAGAGCCTCAGAAACTTTTCTTTCAACGACCAATGCCAAAGGATCAGTAGATACAACTTCTGGCACTTTGTTGAATGAATTTTTGCTTAGAACTTTGCTCTCATTCAACTTGAAAGATTCACAAAGAGTGTGAATGGTGAATTTGGTCAGATCTTGATGTTGTTTGATTTGAGTTCCATATTCTTCCCATTCGGAACCAAGTGCTTTGATAAACTTGATGTTCATTGATCACATTGCAAAATCTGTAGTAGACGGACTCAAGAGATTCATTTGGAGATTTCTAAAAATTGTCAAACTCAGTTAAGACATTTGTCAGTCGAATTGTTGACGTTACATAAGAACCTTCCATTTGTCTAGCAACTTCATCCCAAATCTCCTTTGCTGTGTCGTAAGAATCAACTGAGCCATAGATCTCATCAGGAAGTGCTTGGTACAAGCATGACCTAGCTCTGTTGTCAGCAGCAGTACGATCTCTTTGTTCGGCGTTCAAAAGATCAGGAGTCAAAATAGTGCGGGTAGTGGGATGACGATGCATAGCAAGTCCATTGATGATTGAGTCCTTAAGCATGTGACCATTTGTCTGACGTTCAATGTAATCCATGAACCTTTTCTTCCAAAGTCCATAATTACCACGGTAAAGAACTGGTGGTCTTGTATCAGTACCCAGAGATAATGCTTCACGAGTAGTCATTTGAAATTGATTTGTGTTGAGAATTTAATTGATTTTGAAGAAATTGGAAAACTCTGAAACGATCTAACCACTCAAGTGTTTCTTAACAAATGCTTGTTTTACTTCTCACGGAGATTTTCTCATTTCTATTGACTCTTCATTTGGAAGATGTTAATATTGAAAAAGGTTGACACTCTGCTCAAGTCCCGGACTTCATTTGATCACTTTGTGTCTAGAGCTCTCATAATTGATCATTAATTTGATCATTATTCATTCTTTAAGACACATTTGCTCATAACTTTGTGATATACATGCTTATCTTTGTGATATAGCCGGAACATTTGTAGTGATATCTCAATTGATATTTCACGATGATCAAATGGAAATCCTACCATTGCTAACATCATTTCCAGCTTTGAACGTAGGTCTCATAATTGCATTTTTGTAATTATTGAGTTAACAAGAAGTCTATTGTGACCTTGGATTTTTCCTAAAAATCTTTAAGGATAGTAGAACATGGTTATCGAACGCTTAGGTGACACTGACCATGGTTTACATTCTTTGAAGCAATCTTGAGGTTGAAAAGCCAAAAACACAAAACTATGTTAGAGGTTTGCTTTGTGCATTTCTCAATGATACATAGGAAATCCGATAAATGATATACATTTCTTTCGGTCATTTCATTAATCCTTTCGATTTTTGAATGCAAACGGATCATTCTTATCCGGTTTCTTTTCTCATCACCCCAACACAAAAAACACCAGCACCATAATAAAATGTTTATCCCAACAACTTCAATCTTACATTTTAGTCACCCATTGGAACAATTGGGTTGGTTTATTTGGTTAGATTGATGTTTTGATGGTTAATAATTTCTCCATGTGCATAATGTCTAGATTTTAGTCATGATTATTTCTTTTAACATTCGAATCAATCAATGTTTGCATAATGACATTGGTTCCCAACTTTGTCATTATGAGGGGGAGAAAATAGTATGATTGATTATTGATTAGGAGAAGAAATTAGAATGATTGATAAGGACAAGGAGAAAAAGTTTGTGTTTGGTTGTTTCAATTGCTTTCCGAGATACTATCATTCTGCTTTTTGTTGGAAGTTTTCAAGTTTATTTGGAGTTCTTTTATCTCAAATTTCATTTGTGACATCAACTCATCATTCTTCTTCAAAGGTTGTTTGTCAATTTCATTCCAAACTGCAAGAGATTTTTCAAAAATCGAAGAGACTGTGATTACTCATGAATTGAGGGGGAGCATTATTACTTCATAAGAGACTTTTCAAAACCTCATTCAAATGTTTACTCTCAAAAGTGCTTTAGATGATGTGACAAAGAAGAAAACCTTCAAAAAGAGTCGTCATCAAATTTAAAGATCTTCAAGTCATACAACAACACCTTACCAAAAGCTACATTGCACATATCAAGGGGGAGAGTACATATTTCTGAAAATTCATTCCAAGACTTCAAAGAAAAGACTTCAAGATTCGAAGATTCAAGAATTCAAGAAAAATTCATATCTTCCGCATTTCAAAAGACAACTCTGAATAGTGATTCAACAATCCTCGAAGATTTATACACGCACACACTCATCATTCTCTGTTCACAAAGAACATTGAGAATCGAAAAATGATTTAACTTCAAGAAGTCCAAGACCAAGACTAAATCAAGCTCTCCAAAGACAATGAGAAAGCTTTGAAGGCTTGTTTCAACTCACCAATTGTCTTCATCACCGGGCTCATCAAATTCATTCCTACAAGACAAAACAACACGTACTTCAGACCTTACAATATATCACTAAGGGGGAGAATGTTAGAAATCCAAAAGTAGTGATACATTGTAATTTAAGTTATGGACTTACTTGTTGATAAGTCAAGAGTTGGTGATTTCTAAGGTTGAGGGGCTAATTGTGATAATTAGCATTGTTAGTTTGTTTAGACTATAAATAGCCCTCAATCCCTTAGAAATCAACAACATATAACATAACTTTTGAACAACACTTATCTTTCCATACCATTTTACACCTGAATAATACACACTTGATCCAAATTCTCTCTCAAAACACACACAAACACCAAGAACACACACACTAACCAAACGCCATTGTTGATGTGAATTCAAATGATAAAATCGTGTTGCTACAAAATTCACCTCCTAAGACTCGTTTCACTTCACCTAAGAAATAGTCTGTGACACCATCTGCATCCAAGGCTCCATTAAAGAGGGATGGATATTGGACCGAATTGATCATTAGAGATGAATTCGGCAAACCTAAACCTCAAAAGGTTTGGGTACCCTTCAGAAATTGACCATTTTATCGTCTAATGTGCAGGGAGAACCAAGGAAGCCTATTAGTCTTTGGTATGTTGACAGTGGATGCTTTCGGCACATGACATGGGACAAGAACGTTTTGTCCAATTATGAAGATGTAAATGGGTTGTATGCTGGTTTCGCAGGTCCCAAGGGAGGCAACATTTCGGGCTAAGGTGATGTTGTCAATGGGAAGATTACGCTGGAGAAAGTCAATTATGTGGAACAGTTATCACATAATTTATTAAGTGTTTCTCAGATTTGTGACAAGGGTAACACTGTCCATTTTAATGAGAAAGAAGCACTTATATTGAAACCAGGATATGTTATTCCTGAAGACTGGATCCTGCTGAAAGCTCTTAGGAAGAGAGACATCTATGGCCTTGTATTAGGTGTTGATAATCCAGAGAAGTCTGTTTGCTTCTTATCAAAAGCAAACGAATCTGAATCGTTACTATGGCATAGAAGAATGGGACATATCAATTTCCAAAAGATGAATGACATTGTCAAACATGGTTTGGTTGACGGCGTTCCCATGAAACGGTTTGAAATGGAAGACAAATGTGTACCTTGTCTGAAAGGTAAACAACAAAAGTCTGCACATAAACCGAAACAAGAAAATTCTATTGCCAATCCTTTTGAGATACTTCACATGGATTTATTTGGTCCACTAAATGTAAGAAGTATCGGTGGGATGTATTACTGAAAAATGTTTTTGAAATGAGTCCTATGGGGGAATTGCAATTTTTCCTTGGACTACAAGTAGATCAAAGGAAAGATGGATTATTTATTCACCAGTCTAAGTATGTCGATGACATCTTGGAGAGGTTTCAAATGCTAAAGTCTAAGACATATGGTACTCCTATTCAGCAAAATCATGGTTTAGGAGTGCTTGATTCGAAAGCTGAACTTGTGGATGCAACTTATTATCGTGCTATTATTGCCTCATTAATGTATCTAACTGCTTCGCGTCCAGATATCATGTTCGCTGTTTGTCTTTGTGCTAGATTTCAAGCTAGTCCGAAAGAGTCACATTTGACTGCAGCAAAGCGTATTCTACGTTATCTTAAGGGAAACCAAGGGCTTGGTCTATGGTATCCAATTGGAGGAACGTTTGATTTTGTTGCATATACTGATTCAGATTTTGGCGGTTGTAACAATGACAGAAAGTCTACGATCGGAGATTGTCAATTGTTAGGAATGAGATTAGTATCGTGGCAATGCAAGAAGCATACATGTGTTGCTCAGTCTTCATGTGAGGCAGAGTATATGGCTGCTGGTAGCTGTTGTTCCCAGGTATTGTGGATTCAGCAACAACTTCGTGACTACGGTATGGATTTTCTTGATACTCCTATTTGAATATACAATAAGTTAGCTATAGACATTACAAATAACCCTGTCATGCATAAGGTCACCAAGCATATTGATATTAGACATCATTTCTTGCGTGATTGTGCCCAAAAGAAGTTAATTCATTTGGAAAAGGTTATAACCGATGATAATTTAGCTGATCTGTATACCAAAGCGTTTGATAAGACTCGATTTGAGAAGTTAATTCTTCTCAATGGGATGAAGAATGCTGATTCATATTAAATCTCTCAAAGAACTAATTTTGTAAGTTTGTGTCTGTAAATAGCTAGAGTCATAAAAATACAAAAAGAGTTTTTAGTGTCATGAAAATCATAAAAATGTGAAAAATAAGAAAATGACAAAAATATGGGAGAGATTTAAGTTAATGTTGTAAGACGATTAGAAGTGAGGATACTTAGCTTTTAAGTCTGCTTAATCGTAATATAACTGCTTAGTTCAGTGATTACAATTTGGGATATATTGGTAGACACAAAATAGCAAGGTTTCCTTAATCTGAACTTAAATTATACAATGTTCTTATGGGAAACATATTCAAATATATGGCTGAGAATGCTTGCTTTTCAGTAATGAATTGATCTAGTCCTTAGATTTTGTGAAAGATCTAGTATTACTATAAGATTTGTTCAATGTATAGGCAAAAACCTCTACCAATCATGAGCATGAAAGCTAAATGTGATATTGTTTATGCAAATGAAATGAATGTAAATTAAGGGGCTAATGTGGTCTTTGAGATTCGGACAAGTATGTCCTCGGGGTGTCTTTGTATACTTAGCCTACCTAAAGCTTCCAACTTGGGATAGTTTGTCAGAAAGTTCGCTACATGGGTCTCATAGAAAATCACGGTTTCCTTATAAATAATGAAATGCAAAAGCAAATAAGTTAAATCACAAAGTAATTAATTTCAGTTATCTAAAAAGTGTCTCATGATTTGTTAAGGATGTTTTTGAATATACATTGAATTTTTGTTATCTTAGTGTTTGTATCGATTACGGAAGTATATCTGAATGTGGGTCACATAAGTTCGCAAACTATTCAATGGCATATTAGGCTACTCGGGTTACATGGTGACTGTCCTTGGCCAGGGTATGTCGAAAGTGTCATAACTCAAAGGAAACTGGAAGTACCGAGTGTTTAAGAGGACAAGTATACCGGTAATCGTGGTTGAATCACTGTTCATAATTAATAATAAGAGAATTATTTCTCACTTGCAGACTTATGTAAATGCTAATCTGATCTAATCTGCAGAAACTTAAGATTTCTTGTAAATAAATAAAGTAGCTTAGTTTTTTTTTTATTTTTTATTTTGTTTCTTTTATTTTTATTTTTGTAATAAGTATCAGTTTGTGTGTCAAACTAGTTCTTATTGCACGAGAGATTTGATAAGCATTAAAAGTTATAATTCTTAGTGAATTATATAAGTCTTGTTGCTTACGGTATTAATGTTTTTGAAAGATGGATTTTCTAATTTAATACATACATTGTTTAATTTAGAAAATGAAATGTTTTGAAAAATTGAAAAGTCAAAATATTTTTAAATGTGTTTCAAGTAAATTTTTAAAATTTCAATTGTTTGTGGTTGATAAGTATGCTTGACAAAGATTGGACTTACCTTAGATCTTGTAATGATTACTAGGTTAAGTTTTTGGTTGTTTTGCATATTTATAATATCTTTATTGTTCTTGATGCATTGATGAAGTTTGTTAAGTGTGCAGGTTACAGATATCAAATTTCATTTGAATATCATGTTGAAACAAGTCGGATTGGATATATCATGATTAATCTACATGCGAAATGCATCATTGCCTATTTATTAACCTAAGACTTAGTGTGATAGGTTATAGTTTTATTATCAAGATCACAACCTAAGATGTATTATGATAGGTTGTTGATATGATATTTTTGATGTATTGTAATGCATTATACATTAAAATGCTTTGCATTGTTGAGTTAAACATCAATGAAGAAATGATCGATTTTATGTCAAGATAATAATGTAAGATTTATTTGATACATTATTGTGATGACAAGTTAGTACGGATGATTTAAGATAACATATTCGAGTAGATACAGGTTTTTAGTAACGAGTATCTACAGGTTTATGTTTCTGGAATTTCTGGAATTTTTCCTTGTTTACATTTCTGGAAAATTCGCGAAATTTGGCTAAGGAATGAAGCTTTTGTGGTTTATAATCTGGAAATTCGAAATCACCTCGTGCTGATGTCAGCATGCCTCGCGCTGATGTCATCACGAAGCCCACGAACTACGTGTTAGGCCCGGCCCATGTGGATTCGAATATATATATATGGGTTATTACTATTCATTAATTACGATTAATCGAAAATTAACCCTAAATAACCACACGAACTTCGTCTACCTCGTGCCATTATTCATTCGTCTACTTTTCGATCGATTTCACCCTCTTTTCGTGTTTATCATTCAGATTTGTTGGTAAATTCATGATCTGGGATAGATTATTGATGTTTTGACTATGAAAATTTGACGATTACAAGTCGTTATAATGCCCAATGATTGACTTGTTCTTCGCGTGAACAGTACCACGAACGAACTAAGGATTGAATCTTTGATTTTTTATGATTTTAACTGAAAATGGACATAAAATTATATTAACTAATGTTTATACACTTTAAATCTATTAAAAGTTCACATTAACATGTTTAAAATCAAGATTAATTGAAGAATCTATGGCTCGTTTACTATTCACACGAAGCAGATGACGAACACGAAGAACATCCACTTCGTGTTCATCTAAATTGAATTCGTTTCGATTTCTTAGTTTTTCTGGGCATACGTGAACCATAAAAAAGTCCACGATGAAGTTTTTGATCAATTTTCACATCATATGGAGATGTTTATGTCCTTCGTGTTTTGGGTTCATGCTTGGTTCGTGCTGACGTCACGACGAAGGAGATCCTCCTCGTGATGACGTCATCACGAAGCAGAATGATAAAACCCTAACTTTTGTTTTTTGTTTTTTCTAACTTTTCGTTTTCTTGTCGTTTGTGTTTGATTTTATGCAGGTATGGCTGGACAAAGTGCTCGCATGTTCGTCAAGGAACATAATGCTGCAATTGACCTCAGCATTACGCAGTCAGGATGCACACCAGAGTTTCATGGTGTCCTTCAGTACTTAGCACACTCTCGTATTCGTTTTGCTTTGACCGAGAATCCTCCACTGGTCATAAGTCTTATTACTGAATTCTGGAACTCAGCCAGATTGGTGCAAGTTGGTGATCACACTATGATTCGCACTACTGATGCTGGACGTAACATTCAGTTTACTGCTTGAGACTTAAGGACCATTTTGGACTTAAGAACTGATGATATGGAGCAAGGTCCTGTTGAGTTTGAAGAAAGCTTTTGTGAGGGTGCTCTCAGGCGTATGGGATATGTTGGTGATATTACTCATCCTTATCGCAAGAATCGTCTTCTAGGCAAATGGAGATTACTTGCCTACTACTTATTGAGGTCTCTTAGTCATCGGAGTGCAGGTCATGATCAGTTGAACATTTTTACTGCTTCTCAGGTGGTTGTTCTTGTACTGAACAAGCCCTACAGCTTTTCCCAGTACATCTATGACAATTTTGTAAAGCAGTTGAGAGCATTTGGGAACGATAAGAAATTCTTCTTATTTCCAAGATTTGTTATGATAATCATTCGGCGCAGAATAGCAGATTTACCGTTTGATGGTCCTACTTTCAATTTGGGTCGTCTGACTCATAAGGTGTTTGTTGAGAGTATGAAGCGCTTTGCAGGTCATGGTGTTCCTGATAATGTTGCCAATCCACCATTGTTTGGACATCTCATAAATCCTGGCTATGTTGCTCCTCGACAAGGTTGGAAAGATGAAGTGCCTGCTGCTGCTGCTGATGATGATCAGCCTCAGGAAGATCCTCAAGAAGAGCGAGCTGATCAATTTGAGGGACTAAATGATGTTCCTCTGTATGCTGGAGATCTGGAAGATGATCCAAATATGGACGCTCTTATGCAGGATGTTGATGATCCCGCAAATCCAGTCTCTACTTCTACCTCTGCTCCAGTTGATATTGATGTTGGTCCTTCTGAAGTCCCGGTTAATGTTGTTGAGGATTCAGGAGATGAAGAAGAGGAAGAAAGACTGCCAAAGCGAAGAAGAAGACATGCACGATCTCAAGCTGAAGTTGATAGAGAGTTTGCTGCTTATTCTGAAGCCATGGTGAGGTCTCATGCACCTACTGTTGGTGATACTCCATTGGTTGCTGCTTTAAGAGCTTCAGTTTCTGATGTTCCTGTTTCAGTGTCTACTACTTCTGCTGCTGGTGTTGTTATTGGGGAGAGAAGGTCGAGACCAAAGTTTATAATAAGGGGAATTAGTTCTCGCGCACAAGTTGTTACTGAGGCTACGACTGTTATGATTCCTGCTGCTCCGAAGTCTATAGTTCGTCAAGAGCCAGAGCCAACACTTGTTGCTCCTAGGCCTTCGTCTGCTCCTCTTCAGCGACAGTTCCTGTTTCTATAATCATGAGACGTCTGTTGGCTCCTTTACAAAGACCGCAGATGCCTCCCACAAGAACTTATAGTGCTCGTATGCCTTCGTTTGAAGCTACGTTGCCACCTCAGGCCTCTACATCTGATGTTGCTTCTACGTCTCGTCCAGTTGTTCCTGTTCAAGTACAGCTGCGTCATATATTTTCAGAGAAGAAGATGTTAGAGATGAGGGTTACAGCTTTGGAGAGTCAGCTAAAGCTCCAAGCTGCTAAGCATCAGGAAGAGATGGACATGATGACAGCACTTGTTCATTCTCTTGGATCTAGACTTGACCAATTCTTGGCTCAAGGGGGAGATAAAGATGGTTGTAAGGATGATGAGCTAGCAAAGAAGACTAGAGATGATGATCATGATGATCAAGATCGAGCTCAAGATCCAAATCAACAACAAACAGATGGTGAGCCAGATAATAGAGGTCAAGATCAAGATGCTGCTGGTGATGCTATGGATACAGAGACTGCAGATGTTCAGGGGGAGTCATCAAGACAAAGAGAGTCAGAGATTGCTGGTACATCTGTTGCTAGTACTTCTAGGACTCAAGATGCTGTGATGACCGCTCCAGATGCAGACCTGATGATCCAGATAACAATGATGATGGGGAAGATTCCAATTCAGGTATCTCCGATTCTATTTCTGATAGAATAGAAAGGGAGATAGTGAATGATCCTCATAATCATAAAGAAAAAGAAAATCTTAGTAAAGAGATTGAGAACTGATTCTACTACCAATGCCTCTACAGAGTCAGATTTGCACCCTTTAATTGTGCATAGACTAGAAAAGAGATTGAGATATGATCCACAAGCTCATATGAGAGCTAGACCTGAGATTATGGATTATGATGATTATTATGATCCAGGATCACTTAGAGATCAAATGAAAGAACAGTCAGGGTTAACTCATACATCTTCAGAGTCAGAGTCAGATTTGGATTCAGATTCGGATTATGAACCTTAGTGCTATTGATTTTGTATTTTTGATGATAATTGATTATGTTTCATAATGTGTGTACATTAGATTACTTGGGTTATATTAACAATTTAGAATGTTAATCAAAGTGTTATTCAGCTCAGAATAGTGATCAAAGAGTTATTCTGTTCGGCTTAACATATTGACAGTGTAATTTTAAAATACTCGAGTAATGAAGAATAATAATTATAAGATAAATATGAATGTGTTACATTATATTTATGATATAATATTATTGTTGTAAGTTAAAATAGATAAAGATTATAAGATAAATATTAATGTAATTGTTACATTATATTTATGATATAGTATTATTTATTTTAATTTCTTTTATGTATTTATACTATTTTATTATGTCTTGACTTATGATTTATGTTCTTTATCTTTGTATATGTAAATCGTTTGTATTGCAGATAAGCTTCAAACAGTAGGTGCATTGGACGATCTTGATGCTGAAGAAGATCTAGAAAGTATCGATGATGAAGATTTGGAAGGAGAGTTCATTACTTCGGAAGCTGATAGACAAAGGTTGCTTGAGACACCTTATGACTTTGATCGTGTCTTTAATGACGATGAAGTCATTCAAGTTGAACCAATAGCTGAAGTAGAACATCTCAATCTTAATCCAATCAGAGATAGTCTAGATGAATCTAAGAATGCTGCAAGGTTGAGATTTGTTGTATATGCAAACATAGTCGATGAAGGACATGACAATATTTTTGATCTATACTGGAATATAGATGCTACACGAGAGGTTGACCTTGGAAGATTTAATATACCTCCGGTGCAGCAAGATCATGAGTTTATTGTTAATAGACTGATTCCAGGTTATAGAGGACATACTGGTTTGATGATATGTGATACGTATAAACCATCAATGTTTTGGGAATATGTCTCAGACAAGTATGCACCCAAATACTTCTCAGTGATACAAAGTTGGTTCTATGATCACAGAATCAAATTGTTTATTATCAAGAGAAAGGAGGGTTGCCAGTACATGTCAATAAGTCAAAGACACTTCCACTCTCTCAGTGATTCTGACATGATAGATTTGGGAAGACACTAGTTCATTAATCTTCAGAGCAATGGACTTGCAGATTTCTACTGGAATAGATTCAGAGATGAAAGAATTAAGTATTTCAGTGATAGAGGTCTGAAGCCAGAAGAAAGGTTGATAAAGCCAACACCTTTGAAGAAGATTAAGAATTCAGATGGCACATTTCGGTTTGTCCAGAAAAGAATTAAATGTGTTAAGAAGGTTCCCGCTATCAGATGGGATCAACGTATGCTGACGGAGATGACAGTTTGCACAGATAGACATCAAGTCAGGCGAAGCACAGATGTTTATTGATGATTCAAAGAAACAAATGTTGTTACGCATGTATGATCAAATGCAGGTTGTCAATTTGTCAAGAGGTGATCAGAGAAGACTTTTGGATACACCTTGCTCAGCTGTGGATTTTTGGAGAGTAGAGGAAAGACGCTATCGCAACATTCTCGCACATTGTTTGAAAGAGAGAATTCATGTGAATAGCATCAGATTTTTGTTTAACGGATAATTTTGAAGTTCAAGTTTTGAAGACTTTAAAGAGATCTAGTTGCAATCGTCAAGGGGGAGTCTGTAGATGCAGATTTGGTGTGAGAATCGCAACATAGATTTGATTATTGTTTACGTTTTTAGGAACTTGTTTGTAATCATTTAAATAAGAACTTATGTTGATATTTAATGATTACGTTTGAACTTCAATAATATATCTGTTTATCTTTTGTATTGTGTTTGTGTGTTATATATTGTTTTGTAGGTACAAGAACATAGAATCAAGGTTTATAAGTGTCGTAGAACACTTAAATGGTGATTGGATGTTATGTACGAGTCAAACAAAGTCAAACAAAGAACAAAGGGTCGTCCCTCGTGCTGACATCATCAGCCTGTAGGAACAACCTCGTGCTGATGTCAGCACGAGGCAGATCAGTTGTTTATTGTTTCGGGCCTAATACGTAATTAAGGCCTAAGCCCACACGATCCAATACTTAACTAGTATAAATACAAGACCTAATCTACGAAATTAGGTTAATGATTTACGAATTCTTGATAGATATTCACTAATTTACGAGTTAAGATTATTTGTTCCTTCGTGTGTTCTTCTACACGAACCACAAGCCTTGTGCATCTCCTTGGGTTGATTAATTACTTATTAATTTAGAAAAGGCAATAGCAATCTAGTTATCTCAAGAGGATTCCGCACTCTTGACATAACGAATCACGTCTTATTACGATCCACGCAACAATAGGGCACCTTACAACAATTACTTCCCCCTTAAGAGGATCCTGTCCTCAAAATCATTTTCGCCACTCATAAATAAATGACTTATTCGTATCCCTCACTTTACGTATCATTTCAAGATTTCTTTGAGTTGTACTTTAACTTAGCATAGCCAAACTTATTTAGCGTCTTACATAGTCTTTTCTACCTTCACTTTACATTTCGACTGTTTCGTTATTTCTTTGGTTCAATCTTTAAATCAAACCGAGTAACCTTCTTAAATAGTACACACATTACATTCGGCGAAGGCTATTCATTTGGCGTTTAAGCCTCTCATACACGTATTCCTTATAAACTTGCTACCATAATTCATTTGAGCAAAGGGTCGACTCGCTAACTTTTGATACATAACATACCCCTCCATAGAGTCTTATGGTTAAACCATAATACCCACTGTTAGGTCCAGTTTTGGCTATAAACTGGAGCTCTCCAGCTGCATCTTGAGAGCATGAAGAATTGTCCGAAATATTAGAAGTCCAGTTGCATTGTACAGTTTAAGCAACTGATGACTTCCTCCAGTTGAGATCTGAAGACATAAATCTGAAGACCTTCCAGTTGAAGTCAAAGACAACAAGTGGAAGAAAGGAAATGGCAATATCAGCGAAGCCCAGTTGACATTTCACCAGATCAATCAACTAGAGATCCTTCAGTGTAAATGCCCTTACAAAGCTTTGCACTGATTACGAGGAGGACCTTTTACACTACATCCTTTTAACTGGACAATAATCTTGTCTGTGGATAAAAGTGCAAAGATATAGAGTGGTTGAATAAAGTAACCTTTTGTCTTACTTTATTTAGCACACACAAAGGATTATTTACTAATACTTTTGTGTGCTGTCAACCATATTTGTACATCGAAGTTGAGATCCCAATGCTCATACTTCGACTATAAATAGAGGTCCTTGCCTAAGCATTTCAACAACTTTGCAAACACATACATTCTGCAATATTGGTGAACTTGTGCAATATTCTCTCAATCGTAAAAAGGAACATTTCACAACTTTAAGTGTTTCGATTGTTAGGAGAATTTCCAAGTATAGATCAATTGTATTTCATAGGTTGTTAGGATATTTACATCTTTGTACTATCTTGGTTCCGCAACAACCTTGTATTTTATTTAACAATCAATAAATAAAATACACTTGAAAATTACATATTGTCTCACCAATTATAAATACTTGTCATTCATTTATTGCTTTGTATTTACTTATTCTAACTATCACCTTAATAAGTAACTTTCCAGTTAACCTGGTACGCAGTCACTCTAAACTGGCCACGTCCAGATTAAGTGATTGTGTTGCAAAGTACACTCACCATTGACATAGAGGTGTCTTCAGCACTCATCTAGTAATAGTTGGGACTTACACCCACTTGTTCATAATAAGCTTTCTTTGCTTACCACAAACCTTCAGTCAATTTGAGCCAATCCGAACTCTTCTTTAACCATTCTAACTTCATGAACTATTACTTTCATGATCTTTGGCTCCACAACTTTCCTTTCAATAACTTATCGTATTATGAAGTGATATCTAACGCCTATGACATAACCATGGTTGCGTATGAACACAACAATAAATCTCGATGCACCATCGCACAATCATATGACTTTCCTGAGTGTCTATATCATTCTTCCATTTTCCCATCAATCTAGAATTTATATGCGCTGTTTCGGTAAAAAATTACCTAAGATAATTTTAGAAAGGATTTTGGATTAATAATCAACCGAAGATTTGTAAGTGGGGTTTGGTGTTCAAAGATCTTCAAATAAAAAGGAAAGTTTTCTTATCAAAAATAAATAAACTAAGAGTTTGTACTAAAAACGAGTTTGAGAAGATCTTTGAGATCGAAATACTTTGAGTAAATAAGAAAACAGTTGAAGATAATGTAAAATAGAATAAAATAACGTAAAAGCTTAATGAAATTGCAAATAAAAGTAAAGACACCAGAATAAACTAAGGTTTTTTCTTAGGTAAAAAACCCCGGGAGGATGCAATCGACCCTCCAGTTATTCTTTTATTACGATATTTGTTTATGAATGATCGGTTACAATGAAATGAATAATTGAATGAACTATGAAATGCTAATAAACTAAAGTGTTGTTGTTGATGATTGCTGAATAAGTGTTGTAAAGGTGTGATTGCAGATGAGAATGTTCGTCCCTTGTGCAGATCAATCTTCCTTCTTTTTATAGAGTTAGACGTTGAACAGTATTTCTGAAATATCCGGGATCTTCCTTGAATTACTCTTCTTCGCTGACTTGACTTGCATGACCGTTGAGAACTTATTCTTCTTCAAGTAATTCTGTTTTCAATCCCGATTCTTGTGGACGAAGTGGTAAACTAGCCGTTGTGGCACTTTTTTAATATAAGACGCGTCTTTGACCTAATTCCTGCAAAAAAATCTAATATACTAGACGTATATTCGTTAGTTTGATCACAGGTCTTGAAGATATCAAGATCCTTATATATCTGGATAACATTGACTTAATGACTACATTTATCAATACAGTATCAAGGATCCTCTAATTTCATACAGCATTACGAAGTTATTATATAAGGACTTAAACTGTAAAATATACTCAGGATCCTAGTAGTGGAAATTCTACCCCAAACAATTGTCCCCAAAACTTATATTTCATTGTAAATAAAGATAAGTTTTTTAGTTTACAGTTCACTTTTGACAGTTTATAAAAATTCAGGGGTAAAATGTGTATTGATGGGACTTTTACAACTACCCTCTTTTATCCACCACTTATATGCATATCGACAGTTTTCTTTTCTCACTTATCTCGGGCCATTATCTTCAAACCCTAAAGGTTAGTTTCTTCTTCATTCTTCAAACTTTCTTTCATCTTTATTTTAAGAGTAAATTATGCCTCGGTTATCTTCTTCCCATTCGTCAGTTAAAAGAAGTAAAGAGTTCAATCCTACCCATATAGCTAAAAACCCTAGCAAATGTTTATTATCTGACAGTGATATCGAAAAGATTAAAGGTTATTTCCCTAAAGATACTAAGTTTAGGGCCTTCAATCCTACTCTAACTTCAGACATGCAGTTAGATCTATGGGTCTGTTTCCCTGGATTTCCTTTTGAAAACCTAAAATTATCATTCCCTTTCCCCAAATTATATGAACAGTTGTTTAGGTTTTCTAAGTTAGCATACCCATAAGCGATGCCCATGTTATGGAGAACCCTTTATGTTTTGGACTATTTAGTTAAGGAAAAGAAAATCAATTTTAAGATTTCAGACCTTCCCCTAGCATACAATTTGCAAAGTTTTGGTCCGGGTTACTATATGCTTAAGGCTCCTAGCAAAGATGACAGATTGGCTTTGGGGGTTATTCAGAATGACCCATCATGGAAAAGTAGATTTTTCTTTGTTTCAAAAAACTCTCTTCCTAAAGAATTCTATCTGGCTACTGCTTGGACTAAAAACGGTAGGGATTCATTTTTCTTCCTTATTTTCTTATTGTAGTTTAGTAATTATTTCTTCTAATTGGTCATATTACAGCTAATCTCGAAGAATTCCCAATCAGTGAAGCCTTTGGGAAAGATAGGGTCGCAACAATATTGAATCTTCCAACAGGACTCAGGATCTTTCGAGCTCTACCAGATTCTCCTAGCAACTCTAGTTCTAACCAAATTGTTCCTATGGCTGGTAAGTACTTTGTCTTAAAAGATGTTCCTATAAATCTAATAATGGTTCTAACTTATTCCTTACCCATACAGAAAATAAGCTTTTTAAGTATCAAGACATTATTGGTAATATTAGAGAAATAAATCCTAAACCTATCAACAAGGGTAAGACCACTTCTGCAAATAAAACTACCAAGTCATCTAAACGGGCTAGAGTTACTCGTTCAACACCAAACCCTGAGGCTAGCAATTTGGCCCAGTCTACCCATCCTACTCCTATTGCTCATATTCCTTCTAATATAACTATCAACACTGCTTTAGAGCAAGCTGCGATGGCAAAACTTTTATCCAGAGACTTTTTATCTATTTGTTTGAAAACACATTTTAATTATTTTCCTTTTTCAGTTATTAAAAACTATTCAGGAGAAAGTTATTGAAGAGAATCATAAGGTAGCCACTATATCTGAAGAAACGAAGTTGATGGTTGAGGAAATCAAAAGTTTGAAAATTGATTTATCAAAAGCCAAACAATGCTATGCTGATGCAGTCAAGAGTCGTGAGTATTATAAGGAAAGGGCAAAAACAGCTGAAAAGAACGTCAAAGAAAAAGTGAAGGAAGCCCTAGATCGTCAGAGTTTGGCATATAAGGATATTGCCACTCGTGTCGTTCTTCAAGCTAAGATTGCAATGGCTGCAGAAGCAGAACAAGAAGGTTTCCAAAGCGAAAAATGGGCAGTGACAGAGTGGAAAGATAAGGTGGAATGGTTGGAGAAGAATTCTGATTCATCTAAGTCTAAAGGTGAGGAATCTAACAATGCTACAGTCTCAACCAAAAGAGATGATTCAAACAAGCCAGTGGAAGTTTCTGAGGATGAGGAGAAAAAGGAAGAGGAAGTCGTGAAGGAGCAGAATGTGGAGCAGGTTGAAGAGCATATGGACGGAGCTTAATCCTGTGTTTTTATGTTTAAATGTCATGAACAATTTGTTTATTTCATAGGCGAGTGGTATGTACTTTAAAACAATTCTGATGGGGGTGACTAATCTGGAATGGTTAGTCGTGGTGGTGTAAAAAATGGTTTATGTTGGCCATTTTAGACTTATGACATATTATCTATCTTATTTCTACTAACTGTCCCCAGTAATTTAGTAATTATTTTAAAATATGGTTGAGATAATTTCGAGATCTCAGCCTACTTTTATCCCTTATTCTTTCGCTATTATTCATTTATTATTAGTAATGAATCATTCTAAACCTATTGACATTCCTATTATCAAATCTAAATCTTCAAATCCCAAAAACGATGAAAATTTTCATAAACAATTTAATGAAGTTAAAGAAGAGTTTGATCAGGTAAGCATATCTCGTTTTATTTCTATTTATGAATTTTTTTTATATTCTAATAAATCCTACTTTCATTTTAGAAGTTAAAACAATTGATTGATTGCTATGAACATCAAATGAAAGAAAATAACCTAACCATTGCTCGTCTAAGTAAAGTTTCTATCCTACGAAAAGAAGCTTTAAACAAGGCGATTGCTGAGACATCTAAGGCTAGATCTAAAATACATGAAAATATAGCATGGCATTATGCAGAACACGAAGCATTACTAAGGGTATTTCACACGAATACAACCATTCAAGTCCTAGAAGCTAAGTTATTAATGGCAGCAGAGGCGAATACTATGGGCTTTGGAAATCCTAATTGGGATGTTAACAAGTGGAGTAGCACATTATCTAAGTTAGAAGAATCGTTTGCTAAAGAGGCGTTTGCTAGTAAATTAGACCAACATAAAAAATCTTTGCAATTATTTTAAATAATGTACCTTTGTTTTATTCCTTTCCGAAAATGTTGTCAGTCTTCCATAAGTCAAGATACCTTGAATTTTCATATCTTTGCTTTTATGAACCTGCATTTATGATATACCTTCCAAGAAATATCTAATCGATATTATCTTTTTCCCGATGTATTAATGTTTTTACTGATGCTTCGATTTGATGTTTAGCATTTAATGCATCGATTGATCTTTCCGGTTGGATTTATATATATCTAAGATTACCAAGTTTGACACACACAACTTTATTCCTAGACAACATATTAAAATCATCTTTTCTTTTTCTATTAACATCTACAACTATTCCATGGAAAATGAATCATCTTCAAGACGTAAAACTCAAAAAAGACTTAGGAATCAATCTATTTCAGTAAGTACTTTTTCTTAATCATATATTTTGATCTTCTCTCATTTTTCTAAAAATTTTCATTCTACTTTTGCAGATTATCAAAAAATGATCTAATTCCTATGAAGCAGGGATCTCTTACAAAGACGAAACAATTAATAATGCAAATCGACTTCTCAACTCAGTTATGGATACCAGAAATAAAACTCTAAGAGAGATGGCAAATTTGAAAAAAGAGCTTAAGGATACTAAGGAAGATGTTAGAAATTTTGAAAAACTTTTTGGGGTGGTCAAAAATTAAATATCCTCATATTTTTGGTGAGAATGAAGCGCTCGAAGAAAATAGATTAGGAATTAATGTTAAACCCCCTTCCCGTAATCATTGTAATAGGAAGCCTATTCCTTAATCCCCATTGTAATCACTCATCTATTAATGAAAATCATACCTTTACTTGATAATTATGCTTATTGGGATCTTGTTTTCGGTTGACTTCTTCCTGTGAAAAAACATTAATCACAACAAATAACAACGATGCAAGTTAACCATTTGTCCTTTATTAACCATTGACTCCTCTAATAGAGATATTATCCCTATTCTCATTTGAATGATCGTAGAGATCACGAACCCGTTTGCGCTGACTGAAAAGTCAACAACCCTATGTTCAAGTCCTAATTGTGAGGTTCTTCCCACAATTAAGAGCTTTTTAACGTGCGACCCGGGCGAAACGAGATGTACTGTTAAACCTCAACGTTTGGGAAGGTGTATCCTTCAACCCAGGATTGAAATGTTCAACCTAATGTAACCTAACTATGGAATTCTAACTTCGTAAGGAGTTGTCTTGACTTGTACCTTAGGTAGCAACTCATGATCTTCATTAGCCAGGATCCTGCAAGTAATTATCCAAACAAAAACACATACTAATGATTCATGCCAGCCTTAATGGCTAGTCATGACTCATTACCCCAAGTTAGTATTGTGGTGTTGTTAGTTTTATATTTTATGGTGTTTAATTGTAAAATTATATTAGTGGAAGGGGTGCTAATGTTAATTAGTGGAATGTATAAATATCCCCTTCCACCCCCATTTGTATTTGAGGCTTTCATATATATAAAATCATTCTATACATTAATACCTACTTTCCCTCAATACATACACTAAAACCGGTATTCCCCAAAACATACACTAAAACACACTTTTTCACACACTACACATAACCCACCATTTATCCATAATTAAGCCTAAATTTACTATGTAATATAGCAGGAATCGTTCGTGTTCAGGTGCGGAAGTAAGATGTATAACAATGGTGGATGTGTGTGTGTGTTAGTGTGTGTATTGAGAGAGACAGAGATATGTATTGAAAGCTTGGAAATATATTTTGCAATTTATGACTAAAAGGGTTACAAAAAGGTTAAGGCTTGAGGGGTATTTATACTCTAAAAATACATAAGCTCCCCCTCAACCTTATATTATATTTACATAATAACAAAGATAAGGAAATACAACTAAGCACTATTTTGAATTTCTAACATTCTCCCCCTTAGTGCTTGGTTGTCTTCAATCTGTTCCTCCTGTTCCTCCTCCTTCTTTTCTCATCTCGTCTTTTCTTGTTCTTTCTTTTCTTGTAATCTTGAGTTGCTTTTGATGTAGATGGCTTATCTTTCATAGAATTCCAAAAAGCTCTTTTCTTGTAACTATTCCAAGAGTCATTCCAATACCTCTTAGGAATGAAATGCCAGTTAGCACCTTCTGGACGTTCATCGAGCAATCTGATATTATCTTGAAAGTTAACTGGAGGAATATTATGAGGACCTCGTTCATGACTTGGATTGCAAAGAACCCATGAACCTGTCTCAGTATGAATGATTCCTTCTCTTGGTCTAATAGTTCTGACAGCAATAAGATCTCTAACCCTTTGACGCATGTCAATTGTCTCTTGGATCCTTCTTATGTGTCTTTCTCTTTGAATCTGGATGTTTTCATTTTTACTGGGATCAGGATTATCATGAATGGCTCTGAGGAAGAATAAACAATATTTCAGAGTGCCATCTGAATACTTGGGAAAATCAGATGCACGGACAAAGATTTTTCCTCTGAAGCTGTTTATGAAAACAAATCCATCCAATTCTTCTATTGGATCTCCAATCTGATAAGAATCCAACTCATAACCTCCTGCTCTCTGAATTGGTCTCGTGAGATTAATTCTTCTTGTTCTCCTTTGTAGACCAATTTGGAAATCATTGAACTCATAATATTTGATTAAAGCCTGAATGTGACTCTTCAGAGCTTCATAAGCAAGGAGTTGATCTGGAGTCTTTGTGATCAAATGAGCATACTGGTTGTAGAAAAAGAGGATGTCAGAGATTGGTAAGTATTGAAAAGATTCTTCATGAATAGCATAGATGTGACCATCCGCTCTTTGAACTCTAAATCGGACAAGTCTTTGATTCTGATACTTGATAGGAGCAATTAATGTCAACACTCTTGTGATTGGACTCTGGAACTGATTATACCACTATTCACTTCTTACTGTGCTTTCAGCATTCATCATTTCTAAATATGCATCCCTTTGATTTTGATGTCTGAAAAGAAAGAATGCTCTCAACCTATTCAAGGTCATGTTGAGTCTTTCCTCAGATGAGCAGTAAATCGGGAAGACTCTTTCTTCAATGTATCTAGCCCTGCATACTAACACTTCAGGTCTGACATTCAGATTTAGCATTTGTGCATAATTCTCATGAAAATATCCTTCATTGATTTGCCAGATTTTGTCTCGAGTGATTCTTGGATGTCTAATACCCATGCTAAGCTCTCTTGGAGTGTCAAGATTATTTGTATCTCTTAGATCATAGACAATCTCTTCAAAGATATCTTTCTCAAATTGTTCTTGAGACATAGCAGGTCTTGGTGAAGCATCATTAGAATCATCCGAATAAGAATTAATGTCATCATCAGTCCTCTTCCCTGGTTGAAACGGATCAAGATCACTAGATTGATCAGAACTTGATGTAGTTGAGTAGTAGTGAGAGATATATTTAACAAGTGGAGGCAGATCATCTGAATCAGAGTTATGAACTTGATGAGCTTGAGATGATTAAGGAATATCCACACTTTGACTTTGATCTTGATTTCCTTCTGTTACTTCTTGAACACTTGCTTCTTGTGTTGTATTATGACCTTCTCCACTATCTTGAGCATTATTCTCCCCCTCGGGTTGATCATCTAGATTTTGATCATCCCGACTCCTTAAGATAGTGGCCGGTCGACATTGTTGTTCAAGCTCAGTTAATCTCTTTCGAATTGCTTCAGTTTCAGCCTTTTGAGTAGTATCAGTATCCAGGAAATGTTTATAAGAAAGAATTGATTGACAGATGGCTTGCTTTGGTGGATTCAGATTAGGCTCTTCAGATCTTAATCTACGAAGTACTGCCATTATGAGAGTATCAGTGGATATACCACTTTCATGAAGCCTATTAGCAGTATAGTCATTCAGATAAGTATCACTGAGATCAGAGTCTGATGAAGATGAAGAACTTGAAGAAGAATCAGGAGAACCAGGATCAGGAAATGATTGTTGAGTTGATGAAGTTGGAATTTCTGGGGGGGTTGATGATGAAATTGGAGATGATTGAGTAATTGGTGGTGTTGATATCAAAGGAATAACAGTTGGAACAGTTGAAATATGAGTAGTAGGTGTAGAGATTGGAGTAACAACAGATGAGCCAATTCTAAGTGCACCACCAGTAAGCAATCTGCGTGGTGAAGAACTGGTTTGAGTCATTGGAAGTTTGCCAGTAATAGTATATCGGGAAGCACGTAAAACGCTTTCTTGTTCTTGTTCAATCCCTTCAACCAGATGAGTCACAAGAGTACGAACAATTGGAGATAATGTTACAACAGCTGGAGATTCAGAAATTGAAGTATCAGGAGTAATGGAAGCTGACACATCAGTAGTTCCAAGTGGTTTTACTGAGTGACCTGACGACATCATGACTGTCACAGGATTTCCTGTTGGTTCAAGAGTTTGAGCAACAGTTGATGATTCGGCTTCACAACCAGAATCCTTAGGAAAGTGGACAAACATAACACCGGTGTCACTTAGATCAACCGTTAAACCCAAAGCACGAATAGCCGCAGCAACTGCTCGAGCTCGAGAGAGTTCAAACTGTCGCTGAGCCAATTCAGCTACACGGGTGCCTTCGTTCAAAGCTGGCATAACGTTAGCAATGGAAGGACTTTCAAACAATCCTTGAGAGGGCACTAAAGCTGATCTCTCTATGTTTGTTCTGGCAGCATCACCTAGATGTGCAGATGGTATAACAATCGGTGTAAGTGTCCTAGGGGTACTAGACAGACGTGCAGAATCGAAAGTCAAGAGAGGGGCAGATGTCTCTTTATCTTCAACATCCACAGACTCTGAAGGAGACTGGGATGGAGTACGTGGTTTTTGCCCATGCAGAAATGAGACGTCAGTCTGTAGAGACACTTCCGAATGGCTAGTGGAGGTTTGACCGTGCAAAATTTGGGAGCTCTTGTCTTCTATCCTAGGTCGAACCCGGCGAGCATATGTTGTTTGAACTAATGGAAGGCCAACGTTTTCTTTATGCCTTATACCTAGCCCGGACCTCTCATCCTCTCTAACATTTTCAACTCCACCCTCATTTCCACCTTGTTCCTCCGGGATGTCCATTACATCATCAGCAAATTGATTGGCTTCATTTTCAGATGAATCAATATCAGAATTAGCCACATCTCCTTGTTCAGCTCGGGAGAAACGATCATAGTCAAAGCGAGATCTTTTGAATGTTTTCTTTTTGATATTAACAGGAATGGACTTCCTGCGGCCTTGAAAGTATGTCGGTGGAGGTGATAGGAAAACAGGTGTAGAAATTATTGATGAAGGAATTTGAGTTGGAATTTGTTGTGATTGAGGCATTGTTGGGGGTTCTGGTGTTAGAATTTCTGGAAGTGGAGATGTTTGTATTGGTGAAGAGTGTCTTTGTGGTGAAGGTGTTCTTGGTGATGGTGATCTTCTGATATTTGAGGTTTTAGGAAGTGGTGATCGAATTGGTCTTGGAGTCCCAGACTCAGAGATTGTATCCTCAGAAGATGTTGGAGAAGAAGGTTCAACTGGTGTTTTTCTTTTCAACTTCTTTTTCTTTGAACTTCCCTTCTTCTTTTGTTGATGTACTTTCTTACTTAACCTTATCACAAACATTTCACCTCTTTGTTTCTTACTCTTTGGCCTACCTGAACTGGATTCACCCTCACTCTCTTTTCTTTTCCTCTTAGACCCTCACTTGGCGACCTATGTACAACTTGGGTAGGAACCGGGAGGCTTTCCGGTCCCATTGTTGTTCTAATCCAGTCCAGATATGCCTTCTTAGCATCATCAGCATCAGAAACCATATCAAGTAAAAATGATGGAATCAAATAAGAATAGTTAGGGATACCAGAGTCTCTAACAAACTTGAATGGATGAGTAACAACTCTCCCTGTCTCAAGAAGTCTTGGAATGTGCTTCTTGTTCCTGATTATACTTCGGACAATTGCTGAGAGAAATCTTATGAAAGGAATATACTTCTTGGGAGCAGATATTTTTCCATTTACTGCTACTATCAGCTGATCCCAAAGAAGTTGAGCAATGTCGTAGTGCTGATTGAAAATAAACCCATAGAATATGTACAACATTGTCTGGGTCAAGTTATCCATTCCTCTTGTATATGGATGTAAAAGTTGCTGAGAACAGAAAACACATAGTACCAAATTCTTGGTAACTTCTTCAGCTTAAAATCAGTTGTTTTTGTCAGAGGACCATCATAACCAAGTGATATCAAGGCAGCAAACATCACATCATTTGATTCAAATTCATCATAATCATCTTTCCCATTTGAGTTTGCTTCTGGTAGCCTTAAATATCTTCTGAAATCATCTAAATTGAACTCGAAGTCATATGTATTATTGGAAAGCCAGGGGCATTGAAAGGATCATTCAGATATCGATTATTTCTCATATTGATAGAATTTCCGGCTGTAAGAATTTCTTCTATTGATTCATTATGGGCAATCTCTTCATCATGTCTAACCTCCTCTTGATGATCCATTATTTTTATAATTTTCTGTTTTAAGACATAAAAACTTTTAACACACACAGAAAAATAATATTTGAATAGCAAATAACAAGGTTCACACAGACAATTTATATAAGATACAAGGAGGTTCACAAAGGCGATCAACTCAGTGTATCCTTTAAAAATCATTTGTTATGAGAAAATAAACACAGAATAGTTAAATACATATTTTCCATATATAAGTTTACAAATAAGTTCACAAAGGCGATCAATTCTTTGTGCTTTTATATACTTTGATATGTATATAACTTTGAAAATAATATATAATCATATAAGTATGATATATTTGAGAATAATAAGGAAGTACACAAAGGCGTTCGATTCCTCATATTCCAGAATATATGACAATTATATGATCATACAAAACAGTTTGTCACACTGCACAAAAATAAAAGTAAAAGTAAAATGTTGGAAGGAAAAAAAATTTTCTAAGTGTAAAATTTTGAACGATCTAAATTCAGATCGTTCTGAGTAAATCTTAGTAAAAAAAATGAAACGATCTCAATTTAGATCGTTTTGAAAGATTTAAAGGAAGAATAATGAAGTATGGAAAACTAAAGTTAAAACGATCTGAAAGAGATCGTGTTAAACCTTTATTTGAAAAAAATTTTTAAGTATGGAAAAAGAAAGTAAAACGATCTAAAAGAGATCGTTTTAAGTTTCTCATGTGAGAGAGAAAAAATGTTAAGTATGGGAAAGAAAAGGTAAAACGATCTAAAAAAGATCGTTTTAGGTTTTGTTAAAAACTTTTGAAGTGAAGGAAAAATGAAACGATCTAAATTAGATCGTTTTGGAAAAAATTTGAGAAACACTTCACTTCTCTTTTCAAGATTTTCCAACACTTAAAAAATATAAAGTGAAATCAAATTCATGATTTCTCTTTACATTAAAAAGTATCAAATTTGAGCGAACCGAATTCATAAGAATTCAGTTACCCATCAATCGAATTTCCAAACTTATTAACAAACCACACAGCGTACAGACCCAAGAACGATCCAAATTAGATCGTTTTGGTCTCAGTCTCAAGGGTTTTATCAAAGAAATAACATGAAAAGAACATAAAAGGTGAATGGTAAACTTATTTTACTTCAAGTCGTTTAGAAATCAAAACGATCTAAATTTAGATCGTTTTAGAATCAAAACAACTCTAAAATAGAATATTTTTGCCAAACACTTTTTAGTTAACCAAACATACATCAATATTCACATTCAATGGATCAAACTGCAACTTGAGCATGGCATAACCTTCATCCCTAGCCAAACTAACAATATCATTACGCAACATATGTGAACAGAAACGCATCAATCCATTTAAACATACTCTGATCAACTTTATTTTCAAGAATAGGGGGGGAAGGGTTTTTGAATTTTCAAAAACATCAAACAAAGCATTTAAACATGTAGTAATCATTTACACCTATCCTGAACATGCTTCTAATTCACACAGTTAACACAGAAGTACTAACAGAAACGAGAAATTCAAGAAAAAATAAAAACAATGAAATCTACATTCAAACCGAGATAGTACCTGTGGATGTGATTGAAAGTTGATGATGTTATAGAAAGAAATGATCACAGAATGATTTGGAACAAGACCCTTAACTTCTTTTGATGATCAGCAACAAAAAGTTTTTATGAAGATTTTTAGTGAGAGAGTTAATGATTTTTCTGGTATACGTGAACAGATAAGAAAGAAAAAAAAAATTTTCCCTCCTTAAGAAGAAAGAAAGAAAGGAAAAAAAATGGGTCGGGTCAGGCTGGGTTGGTTATGGACTTGATTGATATTGGGATTGACTTGTTTTTTTTTGGGCTTTTTCATTTATCAGATTTCTAAAAACTAGAATAAACAAACAAAACAAAACAAACAATATTTTTGTGAATTTTCAAATTTTATATTTTGTTTTTCTAAAATAACAATGAGTTCCTAATCAAATAGTGCAAATATACAAACTCCCCCTCGCTTCATGAATTATCCTTTCTCTCCCCCTCAAACATTGCATGATATAAAACATATTGCACGTAAGCATAGCATCAATGTTTGACAGATATGAATGAAATTAGAAAGATGGAGGATTTTTACACAACATGCAGAGGTAAGTTAGCATATTGATAATTAGCACTTATTTGAGATGATTTCTTTGATCAGAAGCTCATTCCAGGATCATGTGTTGAATATCTTCCAAAGTGGAAATACGTAACACAGACCTTTATTACCTACAAAAACAATTATGTTGTTTTTGGAACCCACTTTTGAATGGGTCCTTTTGAGTTAGAAAAATTGATCATGTTATTGTTTGAAGATTTGGTATTCTGTTTCTTTGGAGTTTTGATAGTGAACCATTCATACTGATCCCTATAATTAGTTATACCCTTAGATCTTTCTTTTATGAGGAAAACTTGATTAGTTTTTGACATCTTGGATATGGAACTATGTTTAGAGATAGTTTTAAGAGCAGAGGTTCTAGAAACAGATGAAACATGAACTTTAATTGTGTTCTTACCTTTGACAGCTGGTGCAAGCTGACTTTTGGGTGAGTAAAATGAAGTTGGAGCAATCTTACATTTAGATTCCTTCTTTGTTTCAACTTTAGGCTTTTTGAAAGAAAGTTGTTTAACTTCTTTTTCAATTTTTGATTGACTTTTTGATTGAGAACCAGTTTTGGTAGTCATCTTTTCAATCAATGTCTTTGCTTTAGCCTTAAAATTTTCATGAATCTCAATTTTATGCTCTAAAGTCACTTTACTTTTGTTATTAGGTGTGATCACAGGGGTTTCAAAAGAAAGTACCTTTTTGACAGAAGCAAGACGTTTAGTCTTCAAAGCTTGAATTTTTTCTTCAATCTTAGAAAATGATGATAACATTGTTGTGGACATTTCTTGAATTTCTTTAGAAGAGATGCTATCATCCTGCAGTACTGTTGTAGAATTCTCACTCCCATTGAATAGAGTGGAGCAATTATCAGAATGATGATTAATCATCATATGGGTAGGGGTGGTCTCACTTACCTTTGGGGAATAATCTTGAGTTTTCAGATGTTCAATGACCGTTTGTTGAGACTCAACTTTTTGTTTTAAGTTTTCAATTTCTTTTTCCAATATGGTAGTTGGAATATAAGCTCTGTGAGAAATTGATTTTGAAGACTCTTGTTGAGACTCATTTTGTTTCACTGAAATGTTGTCTATTTCTTCTAACTCATAAATTGATCTGTTATGAGTTTGCTTGTAAATATCATTAAGAGCAACATAATCAATGTTTATTTGAGTTGGTTTTGGTCTTTCAACATCATCTGACTCAAAATCATCCTCAGATGGTCTGATGAATTCTTGAATCATGCCAAGGCAAAGAAATTTTTCATCATACAAGGCACCAAGATCTTCCTTTTGAATTTTCTCTAAATGTGCTGGATTCTCACAACCTAAACCAAAAAGAAGTTCTGATTTATCAATCTTTGATTTGTTGTAATAAGCAGTGAAATCTAAGAAAGGATTTTGTTCTATTTTGTAAATTTTCTCTTGGTAGAACAAAATGTTTGCTTTCAAATCTTCAACTTGTTTTTGAAGAGTTTCAATTTCAACTCCTTTGAGAAAACAAGAACTGTTTAAGTCAGAAATCTGTCTTTCATGTTTTTCACAATTTGGTCTCATATCTTTCACTTTGTTTGTGAGAAACTCAACATCTGCTTGTCTTGCATTTGCTCTTATCCATTCATTGGTTTTCTCAAGCTGTAAGGTCTCAATGGTTTGCTTGAGTGAATGGACAGTCTTTTCAAGGTCTTGACATTTATTGGTTAAATGTGCATTTGGTGAAACAACTTGAGAACTATTACTTGACAAATGCATTTCTTTCAAAGAATCATAGTTAACTTTGAGAGCATCATGAGCTATTGAGAGTTGAGAAAAAGCTTCGTTAAGTTTATCAAACTCTTGTTTAGCTATATTCAAATTTGTCTTCAAAGTATGATTTTGCATTGTCAAAGTATCAGCAGTTGTTTGAAGAGATAAGTAATCAGTTTGAGTAAAAACTTGTACCTCTCTTGATGAAATGTCTGAATTGATGTTGATTGTTGTCATTTAAAATGATTGAATTACAAAAAAATTTAATTTTAAAAAAATGAAGCTAGAAATTTAGATCGTTTTAGATTTTTGAAAAAAATTCTAAGGTATTGAAAAATGAAAGTAGAACGATCTAAATTAGATCGTTTTAGAAAAGAAAATTTCTAAGTGATGAAGAAGACAGACGAAAGTAGAAAAAAAAATGAAATGTTTTAAAAGAAATCGTTGTAAGGAATTGTAAAGAAAAGTTAGAACGATCTAAATTTAGATCGTTTTAACAATTAGGGTGAAAAATTTTCTAAGTATGAAAACTTTGAAAATTTGGGCAGAGTAACACAATGATTCGGAAATTTTTGAGCAAAACCAATCTCAAGGAGATCAGTTACCCAAGGAAGTGTGTGATTCCCAATCACAATAACTTCAGAATTATGATTCACACACCACACAAGTCACACAGAATTAAACAAGCTAGAACGATCTAAATTAGATCGTTTTAACTTCAAAAAGGTCTAATAACTAGAACGATCTAAAAGAGATCGTTTTAGTTCCTTCAACAAAGATCGTTTTGGATACCTGCACATATAAACAGAACAGATAAAACAAATGGTTTTTGATACAAAATTGATCAATTCTCACTCAGTTTTGAGAATTATGATGTGTTCCAAACATCAAAATGCTCAGAAAATTATTGCGCACAACCCTAAGAACAATTCCATATCTCAAATCAACTTAATTGTGAAAATCAAATTTTGATCAAATTTTCAAAAATTTTGATTTTTACTCAAAACTTTGAATTTGATTATGAAACTTAACAGAATGTTTTGAAATATGATTTGGAATGTATTAGTGAACAAAAACTTGAAAATTGAACAAAAATTGAATGTAAATTGTTGAAGAACAAAAATGGCGGCAAAAGTTTCTTAGAACACGAAGAAGAAGAATTTGAACTGAATTCATTGAATCTGTATTGATTCTGTTCTGGATCGTCAACTGATTGTTGTTTTGCTCTGATACCAAATGTAATATAGCAGGAATCGTTCGTGTTCAGGTGCGGAAGTAAGATGTATAACAATGGTGGATGTGTGTGTGTGTGTTAGTGAGTGTATTGAGAGAGACAGAGATATGTATTGAAAGCTTGGAAATACATAAGTTCCCCCTCAACCTTGAGGGGTATTTATACTCTAAAAATACATAAGTTCCCCCTCAACCTTATATTATATTTACATAATAACAAAGATAAGGAAATACAACTAAGCACTATTTTGAATTTCTAACATACTATTTACAGGTGTACCTACTTAGAAATCATTCTTTGTAAAGTTTCCAATTTTTGTTAGGAAGTATCTCGTCTAATAAGCCTTTTTGTGTTAATCTCCATATTTCATTATTAAATGTCGCACACTTTTCAGTTTCATGACCAAAAACTCCATGAAAAATACACCATTTATGTCACGCTTCACATATAACTCATACATCTTTGTATGTGTAACATAAGTCACCCCCGACTAGATGGACAAACCTTGCGGTTGTACATTATTGTCGTTAAGGAAAGACAAAGTCGATCCAACTGAGTATACCGTTTAACCTTTGCGCGTGTAGTGGTTAGTTACTCTACCCGGATACACTCAAACATAACTATGCCACGGAGTAGTATCTAGATTCCCTCACCACATGACCACATACACACTATCTCCGAATAACTAGCATGGGTTAAGCTTAACACAAGACTTTACATATGCTCGAGACTTCTTTATTATATTAGCTTAGGCTACACTTTCACCTAAACCAATCACGTGTATCCTTCTTTACTTTATATAAACTTAGGCTACACTTTCACCTAAACGTGTACGTGTCATGGCAAACCTGAATCGTGTACGTGTCATGTCAAACCTATAGAAGTCTAGTGACTAGGTGTTCAAGACATGCAATCAATCATAAGACATATAAGAATCAACATATCATCATCACATATTAACATCACATACATCTTTTTTTACTTTAAGGCCTTTAATCATGCACGTGTCATGGCAAACTATAGAAGTCTAGTGACTAGGTGTTCAAGCCATGCAATCAATCATAAGACATATAAGCATCAACATATCGTCATCACATATTAACATCACATCGTCAAATCATAAAAAAATCCGTATCAACTTGTCACTCATATCATCATATCGTTATAACATAATAACATCGTATCATCATGTTATATTAGCATCATTTCATCTTAACATGAGAGCAACGCTTTATCATATCGTTTCATAATCATTTCGTCATATCATCGTAGTAATGTGTCAGTTTATGTGTACATAATATCTTTTATTATAGCATCATCAATTGCATTATAGCATCATATCATTTTATTAACATAATATCTTATCATATCAATATCATGTCAATTTATGTGTACATCATAGACTTTTCATGTCATCACATACTTTATTCCATCTTATCAACATATCATAACAATACATATCATCTCATATCATTGGGGTAGCATTTCAGACTTCAATATTCGTTTACATAGCCCATATCACCTCCCGTATAATCCTGAATACCCATAAGCAAACAATATACCATTTGGGGAAGTTATTATATTAAAACTATGTTTTTGTTGAACCCTCAGCGTGTCAAAGTAGTGGGATCCGTAATAGTGAGCATTGTAACTGATACCGGGAGTTTAATATCTAGTTTTTTCTGCTTACGAAATGCTTACGCTTACCAAAAGGACTAGGGCATCTTGTCAAAATCAAAAGCGAGCGGTGACTCTATCGGAATCTATAAAACTCGACTGGAAGCGGTGTGGAACCCACAACTTAATCTATAAAACGCACAAGGGTATCTTACCTTGGTACTGCTTACAATGAGTTATGTATGTCTTACAGTGCTTGGTAAGTGCTCCCAACAACCTAAAACAAGTATAAGATCAATAGATGGTGGAAACAAGACTATAATGTAATTCTGGTCGTTTGTGCACCGCATAAACTTTGTGCGTCGCACAAACCAAAATCCCAAACTTACTGACCTCATTTGTGCACCGCACCAAACCTGTCCGCTGCACAAGCGCCCCCTAAATCGTGAATTTGCAACAAAAGACATCTTTCTGCACCGCACAAAGTGTGTGCACCGCACATTGGGCTCTGATCAGAAAACTTAACTTCAAACTTGCTCTAAACAATTTCTATTCGATCCCAAACCCTTAATCCGACATGGAGACATAAAATTAACCTTTTTGATGATACTTTTGATGACTTAAATCAATCCATTAAACCTTAAATCCTTTACAACATAAAGCACTCATTGAATCACCCGAATAACATGAAATCGGTAAATGTTTAATCAATTAACCCAACCCATACCCCATGGCCTGGATTGAATACTCATCTATGACTCATAAGATCATATTTCAAAGAGGATTTACCTATAATACCTGTAGATGACTTAGGAGATTCTAGGTCTAAACAAAACTTGATCAAAACAGCATGAAACGACTGAAACTTGAGGGAACTTGCTTGGAGAAGGAGAGAGGATTGGCTGGAGGGTTTCTCACGTTTGATGGCAGATGTTTTGTGACTATTAGGGCTGCCTAATTGGCCTCTAATCCCTGGCCATCCCTTCCTAAACTTACACTTATGACTTGTCAACTTCTAAACTTAATTTTCTTAGCTTATCTTTCTACCGAGAGTCTCATCACACTAACAAGCACTCAAATACTTAACGTTACTTTAATTAATTTCATTAAATATCACATTTACATATTCATATTAAAAACATAAGAATTTGATAATATAATCACATATAAGGCACATTTACTTAACGAACCTAACGTTAACTAACGGAAGGTCAAATAGTTAAACACGAAAAGTTTTGGATGTTACAAGGAACTTTGGGTTGCACCACCTTGCTTTTCTTAAGGATTCACATCTGGCCTTCTAATTGACTTGTTGTCCACCTATCACCCATGATTGCACAAATTCCATTGGATACAAGGTATTCGGATACGTTTTGAACATTGTACCTGAATCCTGTAACGCTTGTATTTGTTATCTGCCCAATTAGTGCCTCTTCATATCCTCTTTGTATGGATTGAAATTTGAAAATGATTTCGAAAATTTTGAATACTGGTCATGATATCAGGGACAATATATACGAGCTGCGTTCCTTTGCTCATATCTATTTCCATGGTACCAATAACTGACCTGTCATCATTCCTTCTTGTATCTCTTAAAGCAACAAGGACCATTGTTCCTGCTTCACGCCTATGCATTGCTTGGACTCTAACAACAAGTCCAAGGTGTATATGCTGCATACATGATTGCTTTAGAGCTTTATATGACTCATCATTAATGAGATTAATGTCCTTTTGATCACCTTCTTCTATTATGAGAACTCTTTCTTCACTATAATGTTGGTAGACTCTGTGCCTAGATTCAGACCAATCTCTTGATTCGTATAAGACTTCTGCGAGTACCAAATTTGACTTTCTTCTGTTTGACAGCTCCAACTCTTGGTCGGGATCTAGCTGACTTTCTATGGTCCTGTTGTAACTTCTGCTTCTCAAGGATCTCGGGATCCTCATTTGGAGTTAGTGGTTGAGGCAACTAGACTGACTGTAGTCATGAATTTGATCTTCTTTGATGTATATGGGTTTATAACACTTCTTTTACTAGCAACCTTTACTGCTAAAGATTTAGACCTATTCATTTTGAGGCTTTAGCATATTTCTCTTTCTCCCTTTTTATCTTGTAGGGATCTTCAAATACGTAGAACGGGATTTGCTTCTTTTCAACTAGTGGTTTACTAGTTTATCATGGCTTCCAATTTTCCAACCTTTTTTACAGCATCTTCAAGTACTTCTGTACTTTTACTTTGATCAAGGAGTTTTGTTAGTCCCCTTTTTACTTCACCTAGTTCTTCTTTTGTTCTTTGGGTATCTTCAACTACCTTGACTAATAACTGAATAATGGTGTTGTTTTGCTTGACTAACTTATTAAGATTAGTCCCTGTTGTAGCTTCTGGTTTACAAAAGCCAATTGCTGGTGGTTCGATGTTTTCTACTGATTCAAATGCTTCTTTATAGACTTCTGATTTTTCAGTGAATCTATAACCATTCATGTGGTGAGAAAGTACTTGATTTCGTTAGTTAGTTCTTTGATCTCTTTCACTTGGACTTCAAGGCTTTCACTTAACGTTAAAGCTTCAGCTTTAGCTATTCTGGGTTGTTGTGCTATTTGTTCGACAAGTTCCGTAACTTCTCTAAGAGTGAGTGATTTTTGATTTTCTATTTCTGTGGTGAGCTGGGATATCCTTTTCAGGATTTGTGCTTGGTTTCTCTTGATGATTTCAATGTGAGCTTCGATTTTCAAAGGTTTTATGGATTGGTGCAACTGTTTGAGGATTGCTTTATTACCTAAATTAATTTGATCATAAGTTCCACTAACGTTATTTTCTAAAGATAAAAGATTATTTGAAATAAAATTTAAATGAGGGTTTTCTAAGGATGCAACATGTTGAGTTTTTGAATTATGAAAACAATAGAAGGAAATATTTTCTTTAGTTACTGACTGATTATATTTTGGTAGTTCTAAATTTATATAATCAAGGCCTGCAACTCGGGAATTATCATACAATTCCTGAAGGGATTTTTCAAATCTTTTGGACATAAAGGATTTCTCAACAAAATTATCTTTTACTAATTTATCATCAACCGTACTGCCTTTGGGACTTATCTATGCCTATACCTTTTCCGGTCTTTTGAATAAATTAATAAAAGCAATTTTATAAAATCATTCAATTTGTTTGAAAGAAATTTTAAATTATATACGCAGGAATTTTGGTAGACTTGCCCTTGTTTCAGTCCTTGAAATGGCTGTTTCAGTCCTTGACTAGCTCTCACGCATCTTCAAATTAGTGTGTTCTTTATTTAATTTTAGACTTACCCTGTATATTTTAGCTTGTCATTAGAATAAATCTAAAATCACTCAACTTGTTGGGCTGTGTTATTTTAGTAGACTTACGTTATTAGAGCAAATACAATGAACATGATATGCGGGTTAACTTTCGTACTTGTATATTCAGAAAATCTTGCAAAAAATCTTATCTTTTTATGGATATAATCGCAAGAAATATAATCTTTTTAAGGATAAAATCGTAAAAAAGCTTATCCTTAGAAAAAAGGAAAAAAAAAATCAAAGTCAAACTATTGCGAGTTGCGATTTTGCCAATTCTTGTTGCGATTTTGCCATTTATTGTTGCGATCTTGTTGCGATTTAGGTTATTTGTTGCGATTTTGTTGGGTATTTTGTGATAATCCGAAAAAAGTTGGCTTGTTTGGTACGATCGCAACGAAAATTGACTATTTTGGCGATTTTCTCTTATTATTACTATACGACACATCACCAATTCATGATTTTTAACACCAACATGTTAGTGCAGTTTTTGTGCACTTATTATTGTCCGCTGCAATACAATTCTAAGACTGACATTTTAAAGGCTTTTAAGTTAATTCATTGAAGTTAATCGTTTGATGTTAATCTTTTGAGGTTAATCCTTTGAGGTTATTAATATCAAAGCTATTATGTCAGACACAAGTTTAAGAAGTCCAACCCATAAATGTTCAGCCTATATATAGGTTTCTTAGGTTATTGTTTACAGTTGATGGTTCTAGTTGCAACAGAGACTCGTCCATAGGGATCGGGTTAGAGATATATGCCCCGCCATTCCGTCACTATGTAATTCATTATCAAGAGTCGTCTCGATTGATTCTAATCCGGAATCATCGAGATGTATTTCAAACGGATTCATTCTTGTAATCATTCGATTAATGATAAAGGAATTCTTTTATATCTTCTGTTCTTATCATATATTTGTATGTATATGTGTGATTTTATTTATAGTCTCAAGAACAGATCTAGATGGATTCCGCACATCTAGATTCGTACAGATCTCGATATCAGAACCTCTATGCGTGACTTCAAACAACTTTGAGGTTAAATATGGTCGTTGGATATATAATGTCAAAGAAATTATGTTCATTAATCTTGATGGCCAATGAATTTAAATGACCTCAAATGAAGTGACTTTAAATAACCTGATCGCCTATGACTTTAAATAACCTCAATGGCCAATGACTTTAATTAACCACAATGACGATGACTTTAATTAACCACAATGACAATGACTTAAATAACCTCGATAGAAATTTTAAACAGGTTATTAACTTCAACAAGTATATCGCAGCCTCCATCATATCTAAAAACCCTAATTCTGTTCGACCCCAAAAACAAACACCCATACCAATAAATTCAACGGAATGATTAACGTGCATCAAAGTAAGTAAGGTCGAATACTAGATTAACTATGATGGAGATCACCTTGACTCAAGAACTGCAAAGGATTCCTTTGAAGTTAAATAACCTCAATAGATTCTTATTGAAGTTAATCAGAACAATGGTAGCGATCAGTAGTACACCAAATGCATTTTTGATTAACCAACTTTATTATGCATGACCATGAAGTTGGTCGTGGAAATTCTCCACCAAAGCTGTTCCGTATGGAAAATTACTGGATGTGGAAAAGACGCTTTGAAGATTACATTCATCTAACTAATATAGATATGTGGTTGATGGTAACTCAGGGATATGATTGGCCAACTTTTGAGAAAAATGGAGTGATTGGAAAGTATACTTATATTGAGATGCCAGATGTGGAGAAAAAGAAGTATGCGGTTGAAGGTAAGGCCCTTTCTACTTTAACCATGGCCTTGCCTCGGGACAGCGTACATCTTTTTAAGAAGTATGCAACCTCGAAAGAGTTATGGGATGCTTTAGAAAAGTACTGTGAAGGTGATGCTACTCTGAAGAAAAATCAAATTAAGTTACTTAAGCGATAGTATGAAGCTTTTAATGGATTAAAAGGGGAGACTTTGGATGATATCATTACTCGTTTCAATCATTTGACAACTGAGTTAGCTTATTTTGAAGTTGTTTATCCTCAGTCAGAGTTAGTTAGACAAGCTTTTGGACTCACTACAAAAGGCTTGAACTGAGTATGTTCATGATCTTCAGGACAATAATGACTATAGTACTTTGACTTTTGATACGGTTGTCTTGAAGTTACGTAATAGGGAAATGAAGCGGAAGATCATATTGAGATCTGTACGAATCTTAGCAAAGCAGGATTCATTTTCTTTCCTAAAGTTTTGATAAAGGAAGTCTCCCCTTTTGATACGGTTGTCTCGAAGTTAACTATATATAGGATGATTATGGGTTGGGCTAACGTTTTTATTAGGTCCGTTTAACCGATGCATATCGAGATCTGTACGAATCTATATGTGCGGAATCCATCTAGATCCGTTCATGAGACTATAAACAAACATGCATTTATACAAACCAATATAGATATAGAACATGAGATATAAAATAATTCCTTTATCATTAATCGAATGATTACAAGAATGAATCTATTTAAAATACATCTCAATGATTCCGGATTACAATAAATCGAGACGACTCTTGATAATGAATTATATGGTGGTGGAATAGCGGGACATAGATCTCTACCCCGATCCCTATGGACGACTCTCTGTTGCAACTAGAACCATCAACTGTAAATAATAACCTAAGAAACCTATATATAGGCTGAACATATATGGGCTGGACTTCTTAAACTTGTGTCTGACATAACTTCAAAGGATTAACCTCAAAAGATTAACATCAAACGATTAACTTCAATGAATTAACTTCAAAGCCTTTAAAATGTGAGCCTTAGAATTGTATTACAGCGGACAATAATAAGTGCACAGAAACTGCAATAACAGACCCCCCCCCCTCTTTACCAATGCAATCAATTCTATCGAACATCGATAATCATCAATTATAGAAAGGCTTAGTTAATAGACATTCCCTTAAAAACTGATATCGGGTCTTCTTGTTGAAACTCGATCTTCTGACACTGTATCCTGATCTTCAACCTGCAAAATCTTTGTACCTCTATGACAACCAACTAATCCAACACGTCTCATCGTAGTTCTCCCCCTCAACAGTAGCCACCTCCGAATTAAGCATTGCAATCTTCCACCCTTGGATCTGTTGCGTGAGAAATTAATCACGTCTTGCTTAACCGACATGTAATAGAGAAGTTGAATGTCCAACAATCAGTATCACATCAATCAGCTCTCACAAAGATAAGAAACTTTGCAACCTGAATCACAAAATGTAGTACCATAAATCATGTGTCAACCAGCAGTGTTTGACTGTCTTGTACCTTCACAATTCCACTAACCACCCGAAGTCTTTCCTATTGGATCTTCCCTTCAGTTATATACACCACCAAGCAACATAAAGATCTTAATCTCGCAACCGACATAAAACATCGCCTGATTATCATCTCTATATTTTTGGAATATAAATAGGTTCAATCTTCAAATTCTCAACTACAAGTAACAAGCTTCATTGCTCCAATGTTTGGACAAAGTTTCCACATTTACTAGATGTTGAAGATCATCTGTTGTATAATCTCAATCAAAATAGAAAACACTATGATCTTCATTCTTTACTCGGATGATCTATATACATAAAGCACACCAGCATCTATAATTAGATCTTGTTTTTTCTCTCGAGTAACATAGAGTTTTGCTTAGAAACCTGAATGTTTAATCCCCCCCCCCCCCTTTCTCTGCAAAAACTCTAAAAATCAACCCATCTTAGTTTTTAATTATCTCCCATTCTTGAAGTTCTTCAAAAAGTCCTAGAGCTAACTTCAGTATTAACTCTTCGCCAAAACTGGATTTTACTACCGTATCATGTGTGCTCCATCGTATCTGAAAGTCTGTATTTTTCTCATATTGAAACAGACCATAACCTCTATGCGTGAACTTCAATAAATTTCTAGCTAATAAAGTCGAAGGATGGGTTGGAAGTTCAAAGGGATTTTAAGGTCAAAGAGATTTTAAGTTAAAGAGAATTTAAGTTCAAAGAGGTTAAGGTCAATAGATTTAAGTTCAACGGAATTAAGGTCAAAGGGTTTTAAGTCTACAGGTTCGAATATTAAATCAAAGAATTAAGGTCTAAGAGATTTAAGGTCAAGAGAATTAAGTTCAACGGATTTAACTTCAATGGATTTAAGTCACGGCTTAAGTTCTAAGAATTTTAAGGTCAAAGAGATTTAAGTTCAATGTAACTTAAGTTCTAAGTATTTAAGCTCGAAGGATTTAAGCTCAACAGTTCCACAGTAAGTTCAAAGGGTTTTGGTTCGAGGTAATTAAGATCAAGGTTTGTTTAAGTTCAAAGGAATATTAGGTCTCAGAAACACAAAGATTTCGGATCTCAGGAAGGAACTCAATCAAAACAGAGGCAAAAAGTAGGTTTTCGATTGTAATCACAAAAAGACTTTGCAAAAACAATCCTAAACACAAAATCAACCAATATAATCAAACAATCTCGCCCCTGGTGGCTCTGATACCATTGTTAGGTCCGTTTGACCAAGACATATCGAGATATAGATGTGTGAATCCATCTAGATCCGTTCTTGAGACTATAAACAAACACGCATTTATACAAACCAATATAGATATAGAACATGAGATATAAAATAATTCCTTTATCATTAATCGAATGAGTACAAGAATGAATCCGTTTAAAATACATCTCAATGATTCCGAATTACAATAAATCAAGACGACTCTTGATAATGAATTACATGGTGGCGGAATGGCGGGGCATAGATCACTACACCAATCCCTATGGACGACTCTCCGTTGCAACTAGAACCATCAACTGTAAACAATAACCTAAGAAACCTATATATAGGCTGAACATATATGGGTTGAACTTCTTAAACTCGTGTCTGACATAATAGCTTTGATATTAATAACCTCAAAGGATTAACCTCAAAAGATTAACATGAAACGATTAAATTCAATGATTTAACTTCAAAGCCTTTAAAATGTCAGCGTTAGAATTGTATTGCAGCGGACAATAATGAGTGCACATAAACTGCACTAACACAACACAAAAGCCATATTTGTTGAACATGTGCATTAATGAAAGACGGTATATGTAAGCTCGTGGGCTAATTTGCATTACGTATTAAATTAAAACTAAAACGGTACCCGCGAACTACGGCGGTGTAATGACAGTGATGGGTGGTGGAGATGTAATGGTGACAGTCATGGTGACAGTGACAGGTGGTGGCGGCAACGTGCGAGTGTAGTGACGACAGTGGCGACGATTGGTGGTGGCGTTGATAACGGCAGCGATAAATTATTGAAACTTAAAATTCAATTTTGAAGGTTGAAAATGAGATTTCTTTTATATTATACATAATAATAAAATTGGAAGTACGGGACTGCGTGCAAATCTTTTTTTCTTTTTTTTAGAAGTTTGAAAACTATATATATAGAAGTTAAAGCAATTGAAAACAGAAAGTATCAATTGGAATAGTGGTTAAGTCGCTTGCCTACCAAAGCTCATAATCCGGGTTCGAATCTTTGAACGTTTCTTAATCACAACATTCCATATATTTTCTGGTCATGGGCTTTTCTTTTTTTTGTTAACGGGCCTTAGTTTTGCCCAAATAATCTGAGCAAGTCAAGCAGTCAAACATTCGAACTGAACTCTATTTTATTTATTTTTTTCATTAACTTTGTTTTGTCATTCTATCCAATTTTTTTTTTTTTTAATCTTTAATATTTAAAACTTATTTAGACACATATATTCTCTGAGGTTTTAGACCATATGACCTTAACCTTTTTTAATTTTTATCTTTTAGTACAAACATTTGCAATATTTAAAGCTTATTTAAACACATATTATATGGGTTTTTAGATTATATGACCTTATTTAATGAATAACCTTTTCTCCGAATAATTTTTTTACTAAAAATGTATTTTGTATTTTGTTTTCATTAATCGGTTTTGGTGATAATTTTTATAATGTTTGGTTGTATTTTATAACAATATAGTTAAATGGGAGCAGTGAGTATACTTTATGTTTGTAACTTTTTACTTTCATACTTGCTATTTTCAAAGTTTATATAATCTTTTAATGTGTTATAATGTCAATTTATTTTTAAATTTCTTTGCTATATAATTACTTCTTCATTGAAAATATTAGGCATGAGCAAAAATCCCAAAAAACCGAAACCCCAAGTATATTTTGTTCATCTTGTGGTAGTAATAACATATTTAGATTGTCTCTTATTTGTTGGATTAGTATCCTCTCCTGCAAAGTAATAAATGGGTCAAAGCTCTCAAGTCCAGTGAGGATTAAAATGTGCAAAGGTTGTACACATATAGCCAAGGATTATAAAGAAAAGTTGTACACATATAACCAATATAAACAAACAAATATTTACTAAACATTTTAGCCCATTTGACTTTTGTATGACTTTTGTATGAAGTTAAAAATTACAGAATCTCGAATTACTAAACCGTAGTTGTGAAAATTCGGTACCAAACGGGCGGTACCAAACGGGAATAGAAAAGAAAATCTCGGTACCGAAACCGGTACCAAACCAGTACCGGTTTAGTATGAATTCGGTTTCGGCATTTTCGGTATCGGTATGGTTCGGCAAGGTATTCTCATCCCTAGAAAATATCAATCGAAGTTGGTTTTTTTAACTGTCTTTTGTTTCTGAAAATATGTTATACATTTTATATGTTATCCCACAATAACCGTAATGTCTCTCAGGGCAACGTCCGAATGACATATCTCGTTAGATATATATATAGATAGATTAGGAATAAAATTAAAATACATTCTTTAATAATACAAAAGTGACGTCATTTCAGTCAACAATCTTTTGCCCAAAATCAATAAGTCTTGCACAATAACACTATCTCCAAGCATCAAAGGCCACTAAAACTATATGCTGAGCCAATCATTCAGCTACAACGAAGTCAGTCAGTTACATTTTAACCAATCACTGATTCCATTTTCATCTGCATAGTAGTTAATATGCTGTTTTAAAATTTTACCTGAACCATTCAATTTCTACAAAGGTTTCATAACCTTTTCTGTGCCCGCAGTTCCAGTACCTTTTCGGATGGTTTTCGCCTTCTTTTTAAACTTGCCCCACCTATATCTTCACCACCAGAAATCTCCATTCCTGCAAGGGGATACAGATATATAAAATGTAGTATTCATCGTTTATTGCAAAAATGTTACACATAGCAAGTATAACTTCTAAAGCCAATCATAGCGGAAGGCAAAAATGTAAAAATACAATAGAACCACATATTTGATGGCTCTTTTCTAGATGTGACCACTGTGACCCATAACTTGTAACCAGGTCAATTCGGGTCAAATCAAAAGATGTAGCTAAAAGGGATCATATGGGTGGGTGTGAGTGGGTCAACCAAATAAATGCCGCCAAACTATTCAACAAGAAAAACTCCAAAACCAATTTATTTGATGATTTATATCATCTAATTATCATAACACTGTTTTTGTTATGAAAGTAACTTGTTAATTATTTATGAATAGAAAATAGAAAGGACAAAAGATTGTTCAAAAGTAAAACCAACCCGGCTAGTACCCAAAAACTAACCCTTTTTAAAAAGGAACATAATTTCACCCAGTATCAGTTTTAACCACCTGCATTGCAAACTCTAGTTGTTTCAAACAAATAAAATATACATGACAATCACTCTAGCTTGAGAATCATCACATACAATCTAGTATTGTACTTTGACATTTTATACGGTCATTGAGTAATCACCTTTTTTTTGAAAAACAAATTTAGACTTAGAGGCTTTGCCTCTTCATATACCCGACTCCAATTCCAGGGGAGGCCCATTATGGGAAAAACCCCATGTTTATTTCTGGGAGCATTGTTCTCACACTAAGATTTGAACCCAAGACCTATAAGTCTCAAGTTTACCAAGTACCAATTGATCTATTGATCACCTAAAATGTCGTATTAATCACCTAATTTCCCCATACCCAGATTGGCCTTATATTAATGTCATTATTTGTAGTAGACAAGATTCTTTGACTTTTCATCATATACAACACAATGAACAGTAAACACTTGCAAAAACTGCACGCAAGTAAAAATCACAATCTCCATAAGGAAGATGGAATAATCAATCCATGTATAGGTTCCATTGTCCAGGTATAATTTCAGGGAGTGTTTGAATGCACATGTACATTGATCATTGTGATTTGAAGTTAATAATGACAAGTAAATTGGTCATCGTGCAAGAACATAATAATCAGTTGAAAATGTCCATTCAAACACTCCCTAATAATGGTACAAAAACGGTGGGTAGCTAACAGGGTGTTTATTTATGTACTCACAATACATAGGGTGTGGCTTTTCACAAATATGTCAGGTTTGGTCGTTCTATAATTTTACTAATTAATTCTTTAAACAAAACTGCCAAACACTTAAAAATCATTGCTAATAATGTAATTTACCAATTTTACACAAACAATTTGTCCAAAAACCACTTGAATGTTTGTAGCTAAAGCAGCAGCATTAACTTCATAAGGCGGTAAACATTTAAACATATAACTAATAAAGCAACTATATAATCCTTGGAAATCTATATCAGCAAAACTAATATATAACATTAGAACTGATCACAAATTACCTTCGATTTGATTGGAATCATGGTTCAGTCCCTGAGCATCAATTCCTGTCTCTTCAGAAAATGGGGAATCAGAATTCTTGCAGTCACCTAATTCTGTGGTACTTTCAGTGTGTTTCTCAGGGTGCACAGAGACATCAGGACATGGATCTGCTGGCAAGAAGTAGAGTTCCTCCTGTGAGATATCTGAATCACTAAAGGATGTATCCTTATCCACAGTTGTAACATCAACTTCATCATCTTCATTTGTTTCTGATTCTTTCACCTGCAACAATTCACTGGTAAAATAAGACACTCAATGCAGAGTTCCATTTACACAATGGGCTATCTCTTTTACCCGGAAGATGAAAAAATGGAAGGTCAGGTAATGGGTCAAAACTGGTTCAGGTAGAAATGAGGCACTTTAGGAACTTGAGAAGGCTCAGTTTGACCAACAGACATCTAACTTAGACAAAAAAATTGATGTGTAAGAAATAAAATTAGGGGAATTATTATACAAACTATATTGATACAGGAAAAATCTAAAGTTGAATACAATTGTTTGTGGTTATATGCACTAAAAATACAGTTTTAACCATTTACTTGTTGCTATTTTGGCTATCATATATAAGCTGTTAAAAAACAAAACCAAAATTAACCATTCATAAATAAAATAGTATTTCCACCTCTAGTACCTGGTTAAAGAGGATTTGGGGCAGAAACTAGTTAACATTAGAGCAAGGAAAATCATGCAACTATTGGCTTATTTTCTTTATTTTTAAAATAAATAATTAATGAAGAGGTCCCACCGTGAACCAACATATGTTGAAGAATCAGCCGATAAAATTCATTAAATATAATTACAGCAGTATCTTATAGTTATCAGTATAGCAAAAATCCAACTTTAAACCATAGAACGATTCAAAAGTTTGTAAGTAATTAAATACACCTCATAATTCCAATTACTTTGTCCCCACACTCTTTTTCGATCCTTTACCATTTTTATTTTACCCATCTGACCTTTCGAAAGAAAAATATAAGCCAAATGGGTCCATCGTTAGTGAAATGGATCAAAATGGTTACCTTTTCGATTTCTGGCATCAAATCAAATTCATCTTCACGTTCCACATACTCCTCGTTTTCCTCGAGTTCCTTAAAATCTGGGGCAAATGCACTCCAGTTCTCGGTGTAATCTTTGGCCCAAATGTAAACTAAGCCTGTTAATGACACAGAAACTACTATGGGATGAACAGGATGCCATGCCAAATCCATCAACGCTTCCTTTGGACCTTCAAGGATTTTCACAAGATGCCCAGCCCGATCCCATATGTATATTTTGTGCTCACCTTTGCTTGCAGAACCTCCAACAACCCACTCACCATCGCCACTGAAACACGGTGCTTTCCAGTGCACTCTAGTGACAGAATCTTGAAAATCCCTAAAAAGAGATAAACACTTAGACCCAACAACCTTTAGCATTTCAACATCACTTGAAGCCTCATGCATATCATCAAGAACTTTAAGTGAACTTTTTAATGGCAAAAGATTTTCATAGATTCTAATTGTACGATCACTCGAGTTCGTAAGAAGGTAGTTTCCATCCCTACTGAATACTATATTTTTTATCAATGCACCACCTACTATAGGGACAACTCCACAAACCCTAATGTTTTTGTGATCAATTATAAGGATTTCCCCCACTGAATTCCCGACATAAATCAAATCCCCGTATTTGTTAAAGCATGCTGCTGTCGGAGTGTATTGAGCTGATCCATCAGAGAACTTGCTTTTAGATGGAGGGATAGGCCCATTGACTCGTTCAGTCAATGTTACAGGAAGTGTAGTTGTGGTTTGGGTGCACAAATCGACAATCATGGGAGCAGATGAGAAAGGGCAAACCAAACAAAGAGTAGATTCTGACGAACTGCCACCGGGATGCAGACGGGCTTGTAAAGGGGTTTGTTGTAGCGTGGTTCGGTATAGTTTTTCTCCCTTTATGACGTCCCATAGAGTTAAAGATTTATCTGCAGCTGAAATGAGTATATGATGACCATTTTTTGACCAGCAAACACTTGTTACGGCAGCAACGCAGTCTTTATCCCTGAGTTCTTTTGCAATTCCTCGGGTTTCAAAGTCCCAGACAACACAACTTCCATCGGAGCACCCAGCTGGGAAAATAGCATAATAGATTCTTAATAAATGCAGCATATTAGTTCAACAAATCACACATAACAAATGTGGTTATATATCACCCTTCCCATTTAAGAAAAAGCTTGATCTAACCAAAACTACCCCTCTCCTTTGTTCATTATTTTGAACTAGAACAGTACTCGCGCGATGCGGGTGGCATCTATGGTGGAAATGGCAGCGATGTAATGGCGGCGGCGGTGGCAAGTAGCGTAGGTTATTGATATAATGTGATTTAGATGTATTGTACATCATGCAACATTGTTGAAAGATGAAAATCCTTTTTGCTTTATAATCTTAATATATACTATAAGACAGTTGAACTAATGACTTATTAACCAATCAAATCGCTCAATTTCATAAAATTGGCTCTCGCTTATGTCATCACTTAGATTAACTATAAATTAAAAATCCTAATAATCATTATCCAAACATATTATTATATTAGTATTTATATTTATATTTGTAGAAAAAGTCTCATAATTTACACTTTTTTGTTTTTCAAAAATAATTTACACTTTTTACCCTTTAATTAATTTATATTTGTTTTTAGCCATCAACTTGAGATGAATTTTTTTTTTAAATTTTAATCATTTATCTAATAAAAAATATTTCAACGTATGAAATATTGTTCACAAAAAATTATTTCAAAGATGAAATACAACATATGTTTTCAATGTTCTAGAAATATATATATTCTTTTAAATTTGTTTACATAACTCAAATTAAAAGTCCTAATTGTTATCAAAGAATATGAAAACAAACCTAATTATTATTTAATTACCATAGGACAGATGATTGAAAATAAATCTATTCATGTTATGGGCCAACATCATGGTTAAAGACATATACTTGAATGTCAATTACAATATCACAAATATGTTTATATTTTAATTCTTAATTATCTTTCATAATAATAACACTATGAGTACAATTAGTTTCAATAAAATTCTATAATAAAGGAATTATTGTAGCATGTGCCTTGTGGAATGACTACGGCAAACAATTCCATCAATATGTCTCAGCTAATAATAACAGTGACGAATGTGTGATTATTGTACAACTTGCAAAGTATAACACTTAGAACCTACATTTTCAAAATTATAAGCTTTTATGACTTAAATGTATGAAGATCTAATATTGAGAATATCGTAAGTCCGTGTCCAGTGTCGGACACGGGTCTAAAATCTAGTAAATATAGATATAGATATATCCATGTAATATACTAATAATAACTTTAACGAAAATATTTACAACATATATCCCTCAACCCTAAAAATAATTATACTACCCCGTTTTATATCAATTAATTTTACAAAACTAACTACACCGCTACCGCCATCGCCACTACCACCACCACCCATCGTCGTCACCACCGCCACCACCACACATGGGACTAGCAACAGCACATGTAATAAGACAATACATTCCCAAATACAGCCAAGAATGCCGGTTACCTGCAAGAAGAGTTCCCCGCCGATTAAAAGATATGCATTTCATGATACCATGTTCCAGATACTCTTCTATCACTTCTGGAAAATCCCCCTGCAACGGATCTTTTCCCCACACACAAACAAAATTGATCACCAACAACTTATTATTGTGGAAGAAAATCAAAAGAAGAAAAATTATACCTATAATTGTAGCATTCATGGCTAGCTTGAAATTGATTTTAAGACAGCAATAAAGGCGTAGTGGTAGATGTAGTGTTAGGCCTTAAAGAAGGACAAGGGTGTATTTTAATTGCAAATTTCCTGCAAATAGCACTGGCAAACGAAAGTGAATTCGTAGTAACAAAATCAAACCAATAAAGTTAATTTATAAAAAAAAAAATCGTACCGATATCCATGATCCGTTTGATTAATACGGTGTTTGGGAACAAAAGACTGATTCAAACCTGGAACTAGATTTTGACGCCAGGGTAAAACAAATTGACGGCGAGATGATAACTCTTTTAGGGTTGCTCAACAAAAATCACACCCCTTTGTTCATACCAATTAGGGTTAACATCACAAATGGCCCCTTTTGTTGTCAAAATTTAGCATTTTGCACCCTGTGTTCGGTTATTGTCACTAAATGCCACTCTCGTTGCATTTTTAATCACCGGACAGCCCTCCCTCAAACGTATGTCCATCTCAATCCGTTAATGCCTTCACGTGATACCCACGTGAGGGTATATTCGTTTGTTTGCTTTGTAAACTCCTATATCAACACTTTTATCCCCTTTTTATTAAACCTAGCCCGATCAAAACTTCCACAGTTTTTTTTGAACGGCAAAAAATAATGTATATTACTATTAATGACAAACTAGCAAGGTAATATTTGCCTGAATAATACATTTACAAGACCAGTCAAGAGTAATTACACAAGAAGAGTCTTAAGTTTAGTTATCTTGTCTAATTACTCTTGACTGGTTTTGTAATTGTATTCTTCAGGCAAATAGTACCTTGCTAGTTTGCCACTTTTATTTCCTACTTTTTCAAATGAAATTGGAAACTTATATTCTATCTGGATTCATCATGCTGGATACTTTGTAGGATTTCCAAGTAGGGAGTATTACCAGGGCCAAGAAGTAATAATTGATTATATCGATAGTGATAAGTTTTAAATCCATGAATTTAACTATTAGGGTGGAGGAAGTTCCTAGCTCCCTGCTTTTTCTCCTCCTCCCCGCTTCCTCCCTAATTGCAAGGGAATTCCTCCCCGCCTCTCTCCGCCCCTCCCCACCCACATAATGCCAAAAGACAACAAAAGACAAAATAAAAAAGGAATATAACCTGAGACTGGGTCTCGACATTCAGCTTGTCATACTCGGACTTCTTGTTGCTAAGAGCAACCAAAATCACATGACTGAAGAACTTTCACTTCCGATTAAGACAGTTCTTCGTGAAGGTGTTTCGGCTAGGCTCACCAACATAATCCATCTGTCTGTAAACTCCATATCTAAGTGCCAGTGAGTATGTGATGGGACCATTTTCTCATCCCTCTTGGGCATCAATACCCAATCCAAGTGTCTGAACCAAATCCCTAGGAGTGAACTTGATGACCTGATTATTCACCCGAGCTTCAATCCTCTAATTTTCTCCAGCAATGTATCTAGCAGATGCCAAGAATTGACGAAGATATGTCAAATGTATCACCGGATCTGCAATGAGAACCCTTCGGACTCTGGATCGTTGGAAGAACTCCATAATTTGAACAAACTTTGCTGCATTGTCCTGGTGGACGTCTAAGTTAATCAAATAATTATGAATTCTATGGAATCGTCTCTCGGCCATATGCGAAATGATACAAACAACAACAAACTAAAGGTTAACAACAACAAATAAAATCAAACCTTAAAGCTTTTAACATTTTCTAAGCCCTTGAAACCTTTTGTTTCATAAACTCTGAAAATGTTATCAACTTTAACCATCGACAAATAAGGTTAAACGATAAAATTCTTAACGTTTTCCAAGATAGTGAAACCTATTGTGTAACACCCCAATAAGTTGGAATCATGAGGGTTACATACTAAGCACAACACGACATTGAAATTAAGTAGAGACAATTTAGAATTCATTCAAAGGATTGGAAATCCATATAATTCAATCAATTACAGTTTCAAGATCATACAAAAATGCATAAGGAGCACACCCATCAAACGTTTACAAAATAATAGTTCAAAAGATGGTAAATGATCCTAAGCATAACCCATAATCGGGTATCTATGAATCACGGATCCATGAAGTCCAATCCAAGCACAATCAAGCAACAAATAATCATATACGTCTTCCATTAACCTGTTCACCTGAAAAGTGTACTAAAACGTGTCAAGGTAAAGTTGGTGAGTTCGTAGGTTTAAAAACCAAGTGTCGGGATATCGATTGTTAACGATACACGAGGATTAGGATACCTAATCACAAATCAACACAAGCCAACGTTTACGTTTAATAATAGTTATAACGGCATGACTTACATAATAAATAATGCACGTTAACTGGCACGGCTTACATAATGAACAATGCGTAAAATACGTTTCTGACACGACTTACATAATAAATAATGCGTAATAAACTGACACGACTTATATGATGAACAATGAGTAATCATAAACACATACAATCACGTTAACAAGCAAAACAATTATAACAAGTGAGCATTCAACATCTCGTTCCATATCATAACAAGTTAATCAACTGACAACCGTTTAATAACGAGTACACTTTCCATCCCAAATAAAGTAAACGTAGGGGCTACGAAACTCACCTTTGCCTTGTACCGTATAGTTATAGTTAAATGTAGGTTTATGACGAGTTACAATTGTCCCAAGTTCTTCAACAATCAAGACCTATCATTATATATATATATATATATCCGACATGTGCGTTAATATAAGTACGTGCACTCGTTATTATTTCCATACATATGTATTTATGTTATTTTCTATTTACATATATATTAATGAAAGTCACCATTTGTATAATGTATGTATCTAAATTTGTATATATATATATATATATTAATATGTAAGTAATTTAAATTATATATGTTAATATGTGAGTAATTTAAATTATATATATAAGTTAACTTGTAAGTAATTTAAACAAAACACCATATGTTTGAGTACTCGACTTTGGATGGCCCAAGACAACTCGAATTGGACAAGAAAAGTAACTAAGCGCAACTCATACTAGAGAGATTAGGCCCAATCTGGTAAGCCAAGTAAAAAGGAAAAAGGGACCGAAATTTCATACATGTAAATACATATGTTTATATATATATACACACACATTTATCAGGTTCTTCTTGTACACCACGCTCAGTTTAGGGTTTTCTCACTTTTCTCCCAACAGAACACGATTCAACAAGGACCAATAAGACGCCACGTACGACTGGGGTCAATCAGAAAAGGAAGGAAGAAAGCAGGAAGAAATCTGGAAAAGTCAACAACCCACACCAGCGTAAGGTACGGTGGTGTTGGGCGTAAGGTACAACGGCAAGGGGTATAGGTGGCGTAAGTTATGGTATAGGAGAGCATACAGTACGATGGGCAGTGGTGGCTGAGCGTAAATTACGGTAGACAGGGGCGTAGGTTACGCTGCCCCCTAGCTTGCAGTTTTGACGTCTGGAACTTGAATATGGGGCATAAACAGAAGGTTTGGGGCGTAAGGTGGAAATTTGAGATGCAGAGCACCGTAAGGTACGACCAAGTTATTGATTGCTTGTTACATGTTGTGAATAAGAAGACCATGGAGAATGTTATTGATAAGCTCATACTTGTAGCGAGTGTCTATTTCATATGGCAGGAAAGGAATACAAGATTATTTATGAAGACTACTCGTTCGCCTGATGTTCTTGCTGAAATTATTTTCTCTACAGTGTGGTTGAAGATGCTTACCTTTAAATATAAAAGAAAGGTGCATTTAGAAAGACTCATCGCAGCATGGGACCTCCCGGTCTCATTACTTATTTCTTATTAATTTTCTGATCCTTTATGTTGCGTTTGTCTTGTAATGTCTTAATGTTTGGCTAGTATTATGTATTCTGGTCGTTCATTGTATTGTACATGGGTGCATGGACGTTTTGTAAAGTCAACTAGCATTTAGCTATGTTGCATGTTCTTTAAATTTATTTATATAATAACCAGGGGTGACGGTCTTTTACCGAAAAAAACAACAATTTACGCAAAGGTTGTTTTAAAGCCTTAAGCTTCTTAACAACCTTAAAGATATGATATCCTTCAACTTCATTACTCCATGACTCCATAACCACAATAAGTTGATTCTCCTGCACTACCTGTCAAACCTATTTCTGTTTCAGAGGACGGTTCAACCCCTTATGTTCCAAGAGGCTATACTACCCATCGGATACCTTGAAAATAGGAGTTCTTGCCCCTAGAACTGTACCCTTTGGTGTTGTACCTGATGTCATAAAAGTTGTTGTCTCATTGCCTCAATTATGATATTCGCTAGGAAGACTTGCTGAGTAGATAAGACTTTTAAAATAGTAAAAGAATGGTAGAAAGATGTCTTGTATATATATCATTTAAGCACATTACAAGATGAAGCACAAAGCTTTTACAAGTTTAAGACATCTAAAGGTTAGCTGCTTCAATCTCCCAGACTTCTTTTTGCTTGGTAATCCTCAGCACTAGGTCATCTCTTCTGTGAGGCTTCATTAGCTCTTCATCAATTCTGGCACTTGCTATCTTTACAAATCTTCTGATGCTGATCAGAAAACCTGTAGAAGCTTTTTCAATCTCTGCCAGTCAAAAGTTGAGCTGGTTATTTTGAAAATTGAGAAAAAAGATGCCAGCAGGTGTCTCTAATACTCTCTCTTTTTCAAAGTAACTTTTGGGAGGAAGTCGGAGATTTAAAGCAGCATCACCAGAGATGGGAGGAAGGTCAACAGACAAAGGTTGATAAACTTCTTTCCTTTTTCTCTGTATCCTTCTGCCTGCGAATGAGGTGATAGCTGTTGGAGTATCAAATACTTGCCTCAACATTGGCAAGTCAGCCTTGAACTTAGTCTCGTACTCCCTGGCCTTCACAAAATATTCCTTCAGCATCTTTTGAAGATGGTCATAACTGGTAGCCTTCTTATCCTTAATCAGCATATAGACTTCAAACCATTCAGATGCACCAAGAGTAGCTGGTTGGACTCCTTCATATTTAACAAGCTTGTCAGCACCCTCCCTCAAGATCTTCAGGTTGGTCTTGAGACCCATTTCAGCTTTGAAGGCCTCAACAACAACTATTCTTTGAGGCCTATTCCTATCCTCCATATACTTCAACCACTTGGCCTTTTCATCTTCGAACTTGGCCCTCTTCTCGCTGAGCTGCTTCTCTACTTCAGCATGCTTTTGTCTATAGACAGCTTCAGCACCACCAGTGGTTAGAATCATTCTTTGTTCTCCATCTAGCTGATCCTTTTCAAGGAGAGGCAACTGCTTGATGCACTCAAGGTTCTTCCTTTCATTATCTTGATTCTCCTTGATCCTATCCAACTCCTTGATAGCTTCATCTTGAGTTTTTCCCTTAGCAGTCAATGCCAGAATGTCAATCATTTGATACTGATGACCTGTTGGGGAAGTGATAGACAGAGTTTCAGCAGAAGGAGGTCTTTGGTGCTAAATGCTGGTAAGATATAGCTTCTGAGCCTCGGTCATTGGAACAATGATAGCATTTCCAAGGAAGCGCTGATGAAAAATTCGCAGAACTTCCCTGGACCTGTCAGTGGCCATTTTAGCAGCGAAATTGGCCTCGGCTTCAGCTCTAAGTACTTGGGGGTCAAATTCTTCCCCAATATCTTCAAATCTTTCAATTTGAGGAGCATTTGCAACCACCATTTGTTGCTCCCCCTCAGCATCAACTTCTTTAGTCTCCCCCTCAGCACCAGCAGGGGAACTTCAACCCTTTCATCCTCAAATTTACCTTCTTTTGTCTCCCCCAGCACCAGCAGGGGGAGCTTCACTTATGTTTTCCTTACTGACGGCTACAATTGCCATTTCATTAGCATTTGTAGTGTCAGTGGAATCCTCATCCAAAACTTGCTCAGCAGATTCATCATAAATATCTTTCACTGCTTTATTGACTGCTTCGCTGACCATATTTAAGAAAGTAGCATCAACCTTCTCCCCCTTAGAAGTTGTATTATTAATAACAACTTCCACAGTTGCTGTCTGCTTAGATTGCTGATTGAGAAGTTGGGACAGCAGCTCCTTTATCTCACCAACCTTTTTCTCCAAAGTGATTTACCACTGACGATCTTCCTCAGTAAGAGAGACTAGAGGAGCGGGAAGATCAGCCACTTGCTTTTCCAAGGGATTGATTGCCTTGGTGTTCTGCTCAATCTGAGTGTCTAGAGGAGAGATAAGATCAATGAGCTTTATGAGTTCAGTAGCGGTATGATTGCTGGTGGAGACTGCCTTCTTGGCTGAATAGCTGGTTGAATTGCCAAGCTTTAACAATGAGCCTGTAGAACACTTGATGGCCTGCTGATCCGGTCTGATGGTATTTATAGATATGCGAATTTTTTCTTGATCAACACCATGGAGACAGATTTTTCTTTGAGTTTTTTAATATTTGAAGTGTTCTCTTGTTGCTTGTTGTACCAACTGGTTAAAGTTTGTACCGGACTATCATATTCAACATCTCTTAATTCGACGGCGAGGTTGGCTGCCCTTATAAGATCATTTAATTGATGCTCCACCCTTGCCAACCTATCAGCAGAGTAAGTGGAGTGAGAGATACCCAAACACTTAGTCGATTAGGGTTCAACTGCTTGTCTCACTGTTGATGAGCAGCCAGGAACACTTGAGAAAGAAGAGGACATGCCAAGTGATAACATAGTGTTCACTGGCTGCATGGGTGGAGTCTAAGGCCTTGCAATGAGAACAACTTCAACATTTTCTTCGTTTACTGCTGTGTTGTCACCAGCAGCAACATCTTCAATATATTCATCAGTTGTTGTTGCATTGTCACCCGCAACAGCATCGGTAACGGCATTTTCAATAGTGGCTGCTGCATTCTCACCAGCAGCAGCAAGCTTCATCATCATCAACCTCCATATCACTAGCTTCTTTTTCGTCAGCTTGATTAAAGGAATCCAGCTGGAATTCATTGCCATAAAAATCTAAAAATAGTGATAAATTTTTGGACTTACTTGTTAGAAATCCAAAAATCACTATCTTCAACATTGTTAGAAATCCAAAAATAGTGATAAATTGTAATTTAAGTTAATGGACTTACTTGTTGTTAAGTCATAGTTAAATGATTTCTAAGGATGAGGGACTAGATGTGATAATTAGCATAAATGTATAGTTAGACTATAAATACTCCCTCACACCTTATAATCATAAGCCTTTCACACATTTCCTTCATTCTTGTAACAATTACACACTCTTAATTCCAATCATTCCTCTCTCTCTCTCTCTCTCTCAAAAACACACACTAAAACACCAAGAACACACACACATCCAAATCTACCATTGAATCTGTGAACCCAGGACTGAAATCGTGTTATCTACATGTGGTATTAGAGCAAACATCATTTTTGATATCGATCCATCACTAAATTTGATCTCAGATTCATCCAAAAATCAAAATCAAAACCGTTTTTTATACCATCGACTTTTTCTTCATTTTTCACCGATCAAATCGCATAAAATCATAGATTTTTGTTCATCAATATATTCCTGATAGTTTAAAACATAATCCTGTCAAGTTTCAAGTTTTAATTCAATCTAAAACTCGAGATTGAAATTTTCAGTTTTTGGCGCTAAAATTTGGGATTTGAATTTGTTGTGTTTTTTGCTGAATTTTGTTTAAAGATTTGTTGCGGAGGTGAAAACAAACATTTTGCAAGTTATTTCAAGTCATAACTCTATGTAATTTGAAAGATATTGATGTTTTTTAGAAGTCATTAATGGAGTTTTTGAAAATACCAGTTTTTATGATGAAGAAGATGATGCTAGGACGATTCTCACTAGGACGATCTTCATCAGATCGTCTCAGTGCTTGATATTTCACTTTTCATACTTTAAGCTTTGTGGCTTGTAGGACGATCTCCTCAAGAGCGTTCTGGCAAGTGGTTGTGGTGTGAAGTATTTGTTTGTGGCTAATTAATCCGAAAGGATTGGTTTGGTCAATTCAAATACTTGAAAAGTATTTGATACTTAAAAATTTTGTGACAGAAAGCTAGGACGATCTCCTCAAGATCGTCTCAGCTCACTGATTCTAGAACGATACTGACAAGATTGTCCCAGTTTCTTTGAAAAGTTGTTGTGGTTTGGTTGATCATTTGAAGTCGTTGTGATTGGGAATCACATACTTCCTGGGTAACTAATCTCATTGATTGGTTTTGCTCAAATTTTTTTCAATCCATTTCATACTGAAACTCTGTCCATTTTTTACAAAAATACTTAGAAAATTTCTACAAGTATCAACTCTAGGACGATCTTACTCCAAGACCGTCTCATTTCCAGAATTCCAAAACAATTCTCTCAAGATCGTTTCATTTCATTTCATTTCATTTCATTTCTTGAATTCAATTCCAAAACTTACCTCAATTTCAATTTCATTTCATACTTAACCAAATTCCACTCAAATTCTCCAAGTCGATTAACTTCAAAATCGTCTTACTTCTTTCATACTAGGACGATCTTCCAGAACGATCTTGCCTAGAATGATCTTCTTTCAGGATCGTTTCATTTCCTGATTTTTCCAACTTTTATTTCATTTCAATTTTCAAATCAAATCAAGTTCAAATGGCTTCTCGTGAAGCATTGGCATTAAGTTCCGATACAAGACCTCCAGTTCTCTACCGTGGTTCCTATGGACTATGGAAGAAAAGATTTATGGACTATGTGGAATGTCAACCAAATGGTCACCTGCTTAAAGATTCCATCCTTAATGGACTTGCAGTTCATCGCCATCCCTCTACTGGTGCAATACTCACTCTTGATCTTTTGAATGCTGAACAAAAAGATCGAACAGCTGCAGATAACAGAGCTAGATCATGCTTGTACAAAGCACTACCAGATGAAATCTATGGCTCTGTTCATTCTTATGATACAGCCAAGGAGATATGGGATGAGGTGGCAAGACAAATGGAAGGATCTGATGTGACTTCAACAATAAGATTGACAAATGTGTTGACTGAGTTTGACAACTTCAGCAAATTGCCAAATGAATCTCTAGAGGTTGTCTACTGTAGGTTCTGCAATGTCATAAATGAACTCAGGAAGAACAATGTGAAGAAATCAGAGATTGAGTTAAACATCAAATTCGTCAAAGCTCTTGGTCCAGAATGGGAAGATTTTGGAACACAGATTAAGCAACATCAAAATCTGACCAAGTTCACCATCCATAATCTTCATGAATCTTTCAAACTCAATGAACATCAAGTTCTAAACAAAGCTTCATCAAGCAAAATGCCAGAAGTTGTATCTTCTGATCCTTTGGCGTTGATTGTTGAAAAGAAGGTTTCTGTAGCTCTTAAAAGGCAAATGGTAGTTGTTTCTTCATCTGATGAGGAGGGAGATGATTTGATGGCTTCAAGAGATGGTGTTTCAGATGAACTATATCAAGCTCTTGCCGCGGTAACTAAGCATTTCAAGAAGAAATTCTATAAAGCGAGGCCAACAAACAACAATCTCCGCACTTCTTCTACAAGTGCATTTCCAAAGAAGGAACACTATCATTCAAAGAGTTATGAGCAAGATGAAGGAAGTGGATCAAAGCATGGTGAGAAGAAGGAAGAATTTGAGAAACAAGTTGTTGAGAAGGGTAAAACATCAGATAAAAAGTGCTACAATTGTGGAAAACTAGGTCATTTTGCTATTGATTGCAAGCAACCTCGAAAGCGGATTTATGAGTACTACAAGCAGAAGATGTTGTTAGCCAAACAAGTGGAAGCCGGTCATGCATTGCTTGCCGAGGATGACAAATGGCTATTACTCTCTGATGATGAAGATGAAGATCTCTCTGCTAATGTTTGCTCTATGGCGAGGTTGGCCAAGGACAAGGTTTTTGAAGCAGAAAACACTGATGCCGAGTACCCGGATGATGAGGTAAATCTCGACTCTACTTTTTCATCAATTAAGGACAAAGAGTCATGTAGTTTAGTTTTGTCAAACTTGACAACTCATATTAAGTCTTTAGCCAACAAAAACAAAAAGTTGCAAAATAGTATTTCATTGTCTAAAAGTGAATTTTCAAAACTTCTTAAAGAACATTCAAAATTACTTTTTGAACATGATGCTATAAAACAAGACTTTCAATCATATAAAGACCAAGTGTTGGTTAAAGAATGTGAGTTGAATTCTTTTCCTGATTCTAAATTATTGAACAAATGTCATAATTTTGAAAAGATCATTCATGATCTTGAAAAAACCAATCAAGATCTTGAAATTCAAAAGACCAATGAATGGCTTCGGGCAAATGCTAGACAAATGGATGTTGATATTCTTAATAAAAAGCTCCAAGTAGCTAAACCAAACAGTGTTGAACTCGAAAGAAAGATTTCCGACTTAAATTACACTTGTTTTTTAAAAGGCGTTGAGATTGAAAATCTTGAAAAACAAGTTGATGAATTCAAAAAGAATATAATTTTCTATCAAGAGAAGTTATATAAAGTTGAACAAAACCCTCTCTTGGATTTCACTGCCTATTTTAACAAGTCAAAAATTGCAAAAGATGATCTTCTTCTTGGGTTGGGATTTGAGAATATCACACCATTGCAAAAAGTCAAGGATGAAATAGAACCTTTGTATGATGAAATTTTTCTTTGACTTGGTATGGTACAACAATTTATTCGTCCATTGGATAACGAATTTGAGACCGATGAAGTTGAGAAACCAAAAGATGAATTTTTGGTTAATTATGTAGCTCTAAATGCTTCTTACGAAACAAAAGAGTCTTCAATTTTTAAATTGGAAGAAATTAAATCGAATTTTCAAAACCAAGAATTTGTCAGTCCTCCACCTAAACCAACTAAAATGTATATTCCATCAACATTTTTGGAAAAACAAATAGAAGGTTTACAACAAAAGGTGGATTCTCAACAAAAAGTCCTTGATCATCTCAAGTCTCAAAGTCCAAATTCAGAGGATAAATTGGTTGTTGTACATGCTAAGAAAGTTTGTGAGAATGCTTCTACTCAAACTGATCTAATTGATTTAGTAGATCATTCAACCCAAACTACTTGTGTTTCATCTACAAATTCCTCCACTCAGACCTTGACTGATTCTCTTGAATGTACTTATCAAGATACAGCTACCTCTATAGCTGATGATTATGTGCAATCTGATTTATCTTATGACGAACTTGCGCATAGTTTAGTTTTGATATGGTACTTCTATAGGTTTTTCGCATGCAATACTCTTGAAGAGTTAGCTGTTCACCCTAAGCTTAGTGCTAGTATAGGTGTTGATACTTCTACTCAATTTTCTAGTGAGACCAAAGATGTGTCAGTTCAAGTTGACCTAATTTCCAAGACTACCCGTGATGTGAAGTTGGACACCAAGATTTCTAATTGTTCAAAACTTTTGAAAAAATCTAAAACAATTCACTCTCCAGTGCAATTTAATTTTACAAATGATTTCACTAGAGATGATTTTGATAAATTCATGGAGGGAGAACATGTTTTTGATTCAGAAACAGAGAAAAAGATTGAATCTACCAAAATCAAAGTTGAAACAAAAGAGAAATTCGAACCTCAAAATCCAATTTCCAAAGCTCCAACTTCATATTATTCAAAGAAACGAGTTAAGACCAAACTCGTCAAAATTGAACCAAAGAAGTGTCCTACCCCGGTTAAACATGTCAAAAAGGAACAAGCTGAGACCACTCCCAGAACAAAGTACACCAAAGTGAAACTTCCGAAAGACAATCCTAATGTTTATTCATCTAACTCTCAATCTAGTTCTTTACCTAAGGTATCTAAGTCTAGCTCAGTTTTGCTAACTAGGGATATATCAAATGGTGCGACTAGATATAGGGATAGATATGGATGGTTTTCTCATGATAAACCAAAGAAACATGAAATTTCCCCACCTCCAAAAACTCCTAACAAGATGAAAGTGTTTAATTCCCATCGTTCTAATTTTCTTAGTGTCAATTCAACAGGTGGAAAGAGCATAATTAGTGATACTAAATGGGTAGCTAAGTCATTAGTACCTAAGTTCACTAACGTTGAGAAAAAGAAGAAAAGGCAAAGGAGAAGGGCTGGTAGTAAGAAGAATAATGTTTCTTTTAAGTCAAACAATTCATCTTTTAAGTCATCTTTGTTAGACAATGTTAATGATGCCAAGGCAAAGCCTTGTGAGCTTGTAAACAATGTTAATTCATGTTCTCGTGTGGTTGGTGTAAATGCTTGTAGACATGTTACCTTTAGTTCCCGTGTGAATGTTCGTACTTTTTATCCAAATGTGCTTGTTGATAATGTGCTTGTTAATGCTTATGTTGATTCTAAAGCATGTTTGTATGCATTTCCTAAGTTATATACCCTGCCTGTGTTAACTAACCACAAAGGACCCGTCTTCAAGTGGGTACCTAAAGTCGGTTAAATTTCTTTGATTGCAGGAAATAACCATCTGTGTTTGGATACTCGATTCCGGGTGTTCAAAACACATGACTGGAAATAAAGCATTGCTCAAGAACTTTATCGAACGATTCTTGGGAACTGTTCGATTTGGGAACAACAATTTCGCTCCTATCTTAGGTTATGGAGACATTGAACGCAATGGAATTGTCATCAAGAAAGTTCATTATGTTGAAGGATTAAGTCATAACTTGTTCAGTGCTGGACAATTCTGTGACAACAATCTTCAAGTTCTTTTTCGACAATCTCTTTGCAAAGTCCAAACTCTAGATGGAGTTGACATTCTTTGTGGCGACCGCGATGATAATCTTTTTACCGTCAATCTCGATGATAACCAACCAACCGATAATATTTGTCTCATTTCAAAGGCTACGTCAAAGAATTCTTGGTTATGGCATAAAAGGCTTTCTCATCTAAATTTTCCAACAATTAATACTTTAGTCAACAAGCATCTTGTTGAAGGCTTACCAGACTACAAGTATGAAAGTGAGCATGTCTGTCCTTCTCGTGCTGTTGGGAAGATTAAGCGAGCTTCTCATAAACTGAAGAAATATCCAAATTCGTTAGCATCTCTTCATTTGCTTCACATGGATCTTTGTGGGCCGATGAAAGTACAAAGCCGTAATGGGAAGAAATACATCTTGGTTATTGTTGATGATTATTCAAGATATACTTGGGTCAAGTTTCTTGCATCCAAAGATGAAACAAATCAGATTTTGATTGATTTCATCACTTCTACTCAAGTAAATCTTCAACTACCAGTTCGTTACATCCGTTCGGATAACGGTACTGAGTTCAAGAATGCCATTTTTAATGAGTTTTGTAAATCCAAGGGCATTACTCACCAATTCTATGCGGTTCGTACCCCACAATAAAACGGTGTCGTTGAAAGGAGAAATCGAACGCTAGTGGAAGCAACAAGGACAATGCTTGCTTATTCCAAGTTGCCATCAAATATGTGGGCTGAAGCTGTTGACACTTCTTGTCACACTCAAAATCGGTCCATCATCAATCAGCGTTTCGAAAAAACTCCTTATGAGGTTGTTAACAAACGCAAACCCAACATCAACTATTTTCATATCTTGGGGTGTTTTGTTATACTTTGAATGATCGGGAGAACCTTGGAAAGTTCGAGAAGAAAGGTGATGAAGGTTACTTTTTTGGTTATTCCAAGACATCAATTGTCTACCGAATCTACAATCAACGAACAAACACAATTCAAGAATCAATGAATGTTTGGTTTGATGAGATGTCGGGCATGATCTTTGAACAAGAAAGTTTGCTACCAACAAGTAATGATGCAAGTGCTTCAAGTACTTCTACAAGGACTTCTACTTTAGCATCTAGATTCAAGAAGTTTCCAACTCCAACAAGCGATGAATTAGATATTCTTTTTGAAGAATTCTACAATTCTAAACCGATTCATGATGAAGAACCTCGAGTCATCGTTGAACCAATTCAGACAAATAATCCAGTTCCTGACAACAATCATGAATCATCATCAAGTTCTTCTGAGCAAGGTGCTACTTCTTCAAGTAGTAGTTCTTCATCCTCTTCTAATGATTCTTCTTCACCACCCTCTCCTGATAATTCTTCTCAAGTAAATGTTCAAGAACAACCTACCCAGTTTACTCAGACAACAAATCCGATGAACACTCCAAATGTGTATGTGCCACTTGACTTCAATCATCCATCCTACGAGGAAGCAGTTCTACCAAGCTATGATTCCATCTCTCAACTAAACTCAGGTTTTAATGATGATGATGTTGATATTCATCAACAAGATCCTTTCCTCATGATCGCAAATGGTCACGTATGCTGAAAGATCATCCTACTGATCAACTTATTGGAGATCCACAAGCTGGAGTAACTACTCGTACTTCAGTAAACGAGTGTCTTGTTGCACTTTCTCTCAGCAAAATTGAACCCAATTCTGTAGATGCAGATTCGTTGTGACAATCGCAACATAGATTTGATTATAGTTTATGTTTTTAGGAACTTGTTTGTAATCATTTAAATAAGAACTTGTGTTGATATTTAATGATTACGTTTGGACTTCTATATTATATCTGTATATGTTTTGTATTGTGTTTGTGTGTTATATGTATTGTTTTACAAGTACAAGAACATAGAATCAAGGTTTATAAGTGTCGTAGAACACTTAAACGGTGATTGGATGTTATGTACGAGTCAAACAAAGTCAAACAAAGGATCGTCCCTCGTGCTGACGTCATCAGCATGTAGGATGAACCTCGTGCTGACGTCAGCACGAGGCAGATCGGTTGTTAATTGTTTCGGGCCTAATACATAATTAAGGCCTAAGCCCACACGATCCAATACTTAATTAGTATAAATACAAGACCTAATCTACGAAAAAAAAAGAATCGGTTTCGAATTCTTGAGAGTTATTTTACGAATTTACGATCTAAGGTTAATTGTTCCTTCGTGTAGCCTCTAACACGAACCACAAGCCTTGTGCATCTCCTTGGGTTGGTTAATTGCTTATTAATCAACGAAAGGCAATAGTAATCTAGTTATCTCAAGAGGATTCCGCACTCTTGACATAACGAATCACGTCTTATTACGATCCACGCAACAATAGGGCACCTTACAAGTGGTATCAGAGCCAGGTTGATTACCAGAAGGTTTAAGATCGTTTGATTGGCTATTGATTGCAAATTTCGTTCAAAATTCGTATTAATTCGCCTCTTCGTGCTCTCCTTCGTGTGACACTTCGTGCTTACGTCAGTACGAGGTTGGTTTTTGCTTCGTGCTTACGTCTCTGTCACTTCGTGGACTTTGTGTCACGTGTGACTCATGTGACCTAGTTTTACTTCGTGCCACGTCAACACGAACTACCCTTCGTGACTTAGGTCGTGACGCAGTACTTCGTGCTCTACTTCGTGCCACGTGTACTTCGTGAAAGTCATACTACTTCGTGCCACATGACTTCGTGCTTTGTGTACTTCGTGCCACGTGTCCTTCGTGTCACACGAACTTAGTGTTATTTCGTGTTATTTGAATTCAAAAGATTCGAAATGACGACTTTACCAGCTGCCGCAAACTCACCCAATGCCTTACTAATCAGCCAGATGATCATGCACGATCATGAGGTTGGTCGAGGTAATACACCTCCAAAGCTTTTCCGTATGGAAAGTTATTGGATGTGGAAGAGACGTTTTGAAGACTACATTCATCTCACTGACATGGAAATGTGGCTAGTAATAACTCAAGGTTTTGATTGGCCTTCATATGAGAAGAACGGAGTAATCAGTAGGTATACTTATGCTGATATGCCTATTGAAGAACGTAAAAGATACGCTGTTGAAGGGAAGGCTTTGTCAACTCTAACTATGGCATTGCCTTAAGATAGTGTACATCTGTTTAAAAAATACACAACTTCAAAGGATTTATGGGATGCTCTCGAAAGATATTGTGAGGGTGATGTAACTTTGAAGAAAAATCGTATCAAGCTTCTCAAGCGTCAATATGAAGCCTTTAATGGACTGAAAGGGGAATCTCTTGATGAGATTATTATTCGATTCAGTCATCTAACCACTGAATTATCATACTTTGAAGTTGTTTATCCTCAAACTGAGCTTGTTGATAAGTTTCTGGATTCACTGCCTAAAACGTGGACTGATTATGTTCATCAACTTCAAGATGATCAGGAATACAGTACATGGGATTTTGAGAAGGTAGTCTCTAAGCTAAAGAATAGAGATATGAAGAGAAGGATTAAGGATACTCACTCGGATTTTACACAAGATCCATCCTTATATCATGCTAAGTCTGTTCATTTAGCAAGTTCCAGCTCAGCAAACAATGCATTTCTAAGTGGTGCAGAAGCTTCACCAATAGTAGATGCTGATGGTATTGCCGGATATGTTGGTTATGACAATACAAATTCAAATGTTAAGAGCAATGCACAATCTTTCCATTCTATGCCAATGAGTATGAGTTCTGCAGAGGGAAGAATGAGTATTTACTCAGCCTTTTGTAATGCTCATGAAGCATTTATTGGGGGAAAGGTTACTGATCCTGCAGTAATTGATGAGGATTACAATCAAATAGATCCTGATGATTTGGAAGAAATGGATCTACAATGGCAGCTTGCTATGCTTACCATTAAGTCAGAAGGTTCACTCAAAGAACTGGTAGACCTATAGGTAATGGTACTAAAGGTTTTGACAAATCCAAGGTGAAATGTTATAATTGCGATGGATTTGGTCATTTTGAAAGAGAGTGTCAAAGGCCTAAAAGGATTGATAATACTGTTGCTGGTCGTTAGAATTATAATCAAGGCGGTGTTACACCAAATAATCATAAGACACAAGCAATGATTACATATCCTGTTACCCCACAGCAGCCTGTTTCGTCACCATTTTCGGATTCAAAGGCTGTTGTTGTTCAAAATCCAGATGGTACTTATCAATGGGATACACAATCCGATGATACCTCGAATCATGCCTATATGTAGAATTATATGATGAGGTAGGCGCAACGATTGATTATGTTGTATACTCAAGTGAAGAAAGTGCATCTGAGACAGTACAGAAGAATATATGTAATGTTGCTGAGACAGTAAGATCTGAGAGTGAACAAATGACTGCAATAAAAGCATCTGAAGAAAAGAAAGAGTCATCAAATCCTGTTGATGACATTTCTATGCAGAGCATCGAAGAACAGATGAAGAACTTGAGATACCTGAAGGTATGACAACCGAAGATTTTGTTGCATACATGGCAGATTGCAAGGCTGTAGATCAGAAGGTATCATATTCTTTATCTTCTATAATTGATGTATGTAGAATGGTGTCAGAATTAAAACAATAAATATTGAAACTAAAAGAAACTTCAACTAGTTCAATTGATGAAAATGTTATCCGTGAAAAGGAAGGTAATGTGTCTAAAGATTCCAATTTACTTCTACAAGATCACCAACAAACTAAATCAGTTTTTAATCCAGATGAAGTAGTATACTATACTTTGAAAAACTGTGATATAGTGTTTTATGATAAAGAAGTATCTATAAATAGGATTAAACCTAAAGCAATAATTGATAAAGTTTGGTGTGTAGAAAATAAAGAAGAATGGTTAGCTGAACAAATTCCATATAAGGATAGACATTATGCTCCTTTTAAACCAATAATGATTATGGAAGAAGCGATTCAAACGCTTGATACCATAAACGAAATGAAGGAGTATGGTATACCAATCCCTGAAATAGAGAATGGTCAATCTAGAAAACAGCAAGTAAAGAAATGCTATACTTGTCGTGAGAAAGGCCATATAGCTATTGAATGTCCAAATAGGAAGGTCAAGAATCCTAAGAATGACAGTCAAGTCAAGTCAAAGGATGTTAATGATGTTTCTAATACTAACAGGAAGGGTAAACTAGTTGAACAAGTAACTTCACCAATGTTTATGAGTGCATATAAAAAGGATTATTATGAGGAGTATGCAAAAAGGCATCCAGATAATAAAAATGCACAGAATTATGTTAAGTTACTTAGAAATGTTTCATATGGAGAGTCTATTGCTACAAATCAAAGGAAAAGTGTCAATAGATCTAAAACTCCAAAACGACAGGGACCTTCACAGAATACTACTTTTAGTAGTGTAAGTCCGAGTCGTTCTCGTACACCTCAAAGGAGTAATTCACCTAGGAAGATGACTCAACAAAATCGATCCCCTCCTGTTAGAATTAATAGTTCGTTTAAATTCTACGATCGATTAGGGAGTCAACCTAGATTTGGTACTTTCTCACCAAGGAATTCTCCTCATAAGACTTGTTTCACCTCACCTAAGAAACAGTCTATGACACCATCTTCATCCAAGGCTCCATTAAAGAGCGATGGATATTGGACCGAATTAATCATTAGAGATGAATTCGGCAAACCTAAACCTCAAAAGATTTGGGTTCCCTTCAGAAACTAACCATCTTATCGTCTAATGTGCAGGGAGAACCAAGGAAGCCTATTAGTCTTTGGTATGTTGATAGTGGATGCTCTCGGCACATGACAGGGGACAAGAACGTTTTGTCCAACTTTGAAGATGTAAATGGTTCGTACGTTAGTTTCGCTGGTCCCAAGGGCGGCAACATCTCGGGCCAAGGTGATGTTGTCAATGGGAAGATTACGCTGGAGAAAGTCAATTATGTGGAACAGTTATCACATAATTTATTAAGTGTTTCTCAGATTTGTGACAAGGGTAATACTGTCCATTTTAATGAGAAAGAAGCACTTATATTGAAACCAGGATATGTTATTCCTGAAGACTGGATTCTGCTGAAAGCTCCTAGGAAGAGAGACATCTATGGCCTTGTGTTAGGTGTTGATAATCCAGAGGAGTTTGTTTGCTTGTTATCAAAAGCAAACGAATCTGAATCGTTACTATGGCATAAAGAATGGGACATATCAATTTCCGAAAGATGAATGACATTGTCAAACATGGTTTGGTTGAAGGCGTTCCCATGAAAGGGTTTGGAATGGAAGACAAATGTGTAACTTGTCTGAAAGGTTAACAGCAAAAGTCTGCCCATAAACCGAAACAAGAAAATTCTATTGCCAATCCTTTCGAGTTACTTCACATGGATTTATTTGGTCCAGTAAATTTAAGAAGTATTGGTGGGATGTATTACTGTTTGGTGGTTACTGATGATTACTCGAGATTCTCATGGGTATTCTTTCTTAAGTCGAAAGACGAAACTCCGCAGATTTTGATAAATCTCTTTGTCGAAACCGAAAATATTTATGGAGTTCATGTTAAGAGAATCAGGAGTGACAATGGAATTGAATTTAAGAATAATGTGATGGATGTCTTTTGTTTGTCGAAGGGAATTCAACATCAATACAGTTCTCCGTATGAACCACAACAGAATGGAGTTGCTGAAAGAAAGAATAGGACTCTAATCGAGACAGCCAGAACTATGCTTGCAGATTCAGGGCTTCCTACTATGTTTTGGGTGGAAGCAGTGAATACAGCTTGTCATATTTTAAATAGGGTTATCGTAGTTGAGCGTCATAATAAGACATGTTATGAGCTTCTACATAAGAAGAAACCAAATTTACAGAATGTTGAACCATTTGGTGTACCGTGTACTTTCTTGAAGTATCTACCTCAGTCAAAGTTTGATTCAAAGGTTGAAGAGGGATTTCTCATGGGTTATAAACCGGGAACATCAATTCGACGGGTTTACAACAAACAGACCGACAAAGTTGATTTGGGAACAAATGTCAAGATTGTCAGTCATAAGCCCGCTATACATTCTGGATGTGGCAAAAACTTCGATTATGATAGTGTGTTTAGTTCACTACATGGTCCTGATTCTTATTTAGATCCTGAGACAATTGATGATGTGATTGTTTTAAGAGATCACATGGATAATACTCCTATATCTACGCCTACTCGGAATGTCGATACTACTCCAACCAATGTTCAGTCTACTACTGATATTGATGAAAATGGTAAGGACAAGGATAAGACACCAGATTCAGATGATGATGAACCCGAGAACACTACAACACCTACTCCATCGAAGGTTACACTGCCTGATGATGATCCTATTTCTGAAGAATCGGAAGATGATTTCAGCTCACCTGAGTTTCAGATTAGAACAAATTTAGGAGAAAGTCTGAATGTTGATTCGGTTCCTCAATATTGAATTAATAAGGATCACCCTGTTGAAAATATTCTTGGAAATGCTACGAAACCTGTTCGAACTAGAAATCAGTTGAATAAGGATTTACCTAGTTTGTTCTGTGACGTGAAAGACATTGGATTGATAACTGAGTGTTTATATTCTGGTTTCATTTCACAAGTAGAACCTAAGAATGTTAAGGCAGCACTTCGAGATCCATGTTGGGTTGAAGCTATGCAAGAAGAATTAGCTCAATTTGAAAAACTTGGAGTTTGGGAGTTAGTAGATGTGCCTAGAGGTAAAGACCCAATTGGAACTCGTTGGGTATATAAATGCAAACGAGATGACAAAGGGATCGTTACCAGAAATAAAGCTCGTTTGGTTGTTCAGGGGTTTGCACAACGAGAAGGATATGACTATAACGAAACTTTTGCACCAGTTGCTAGGATTGAAGCTATAAGGTTATTTTTAGCTTTTGCAAGTTTCAAAGGTATAAAGGTGTATCAGTTAGACGTTAAGAGTGTCTTCTTGTACGGGGAAGTTAAAGAAGAAGTGTATGTTTACCAACCACCGGGGTTTGAAGATCCGAACTCTCCAAGAAGAGCATATCGTTTGGATAAGGCTCTTTATGGATTGCATCAAGCACCTAGAGTGTGGTATGAAAAATTGTTGACACATTTGTTGACAAATGGATTTACAAGAGGATCAATAGACAGCACATTATTTATCAAATGGAAGAAGCGAGATTATCTGATTGTACAAGTTTATGTGGATGATATCATTTTTGGTTCGTCTAATATAAAGATGTGCAAAGAGTTTGAAATGAGCATGAAAAATGTATTTGAAATGAGTGCTATGGGGGAATTACAATTTTTCCTCGGACTACAAGTAGATCAACGGAAAGATGGATTCTTTATTCACCAGTCTAAGTATGTCGATGACATCTTCGAGAGGTTTCAAATGCTAGAGTCCAAGACATATGGTACTTTTATTCAGCAAAATCGTGGTTTAGGAGTGCTTGATCCGAAAGATGAACTTGTGGATGCAACTTATTATCGTGCTATTATTGGCTCATTGATGTATCTGACTACTTCGCGTCCAGATATTATGTTCGCTGTTTGTCTTTGTGCTAGATTTCAAGCTAGTCCGAAAGAGTCACATTTGACTGCAGCAAAACGTATTCTACGTTATCTTAAGGGAAACCAAGGGCTTGGTCTATGGTATCCAATGGGAGGAATGTTTGATTTTGTTGCATATACTGATTCAGATTTTGGCGGTTGTAACAATGACAGAAAGTCTACAACTGGAGGTTGTCAGTTGTTAGGAGGGAGATTAGTATCGTGGCAATGCAAGAAGCGACATGTGTTGCTCAGTCTTCATGTGAGGCAGAGTATATGGCTTCTGGTAGCTGTTGTTCCCAGGTATTATGGATTCAGCAACAACTTCGTGACTACGGTATGGATTTTCTTGATACTCCTATTAGAATAGACAAAATAAGTCAGCTATAGACATTACAAATAACTCTGTCGTGCATAAGATCACCAAGCATATTGATATTAGGCATCATTTCTTGCGTGATTGTGCCCAAAAGAAATTAATTCATTTGGAAAAGGTTATAACCGATGATAATTTAACTGATCTGTATACCAAAGCATTTGATAAGGCTCGATTTGAGAAGTTAATTCCTCTTAATGGGATGAAGAATGCTGATTCATATTAAATCTCTCAAAGAACTAATTTTGTAAGTTTGTGTCTGTAAATAGCTAGAGTCATAAAAATACAAAAAGAGTTCTTAGTGTCATAAAAACCATAAAAATGTGAAAAATGAGAAAATGACAAAAATAGAGAGATTTAAGTTAATGCTGTCAGATGATTAGAAGTGAGGATACTTAGCTTTTAAGTCTGCTTAATCGTAATATAACTACTTAGTTCAGTGATTACAATTTGGGATATATTGGTAGACACAAAGTAGTAAGGTTTCCTTAATCTGAACTTAAATTATACAATGTTCTTGTGAGAAACATATTCAGCTATATGGCTAAGAATGCTTGCTTTTCAGAAATGAATTGATTTAGTCCTTAAATTTTGTGAAAGATCTAGCATTACTATAAGATTTGTTCAATGTATAGGCAAAAATCTCTACCAATCATGAGCATGAAAGCTAAATGTGATGATGTTTATGCAAATGAAATGAATGTTAATTAAGGGGCTAATGTGGTCTTTGAGATTCGGACAAGTATGTCCTTGGGGTGTCTTTGTATACCTAGCCTACCTAAAGCTTCCTACTTGGATAGGTTGTCAGAAAGTTCGCTACATGGATCTCATAGAAAATCACGGGTTCCTTATAAATAATGAAATGCAAAAGCAAATAAGTGAAATCACAAAGTAATTAAATTCAGTTATCAAGTGTCTCATGATTTGTTAAGGATGTTTTTGAATATACATTGAATTTTTGTTATCTTAGTGCTTGTATCGATTACGGAAGTATATCTGAATGTGGGTCACATAAGTTCGCAAACTATTCAATGGCACATTAGGCTACTCGGGTTACATGGTGACTGTCCTTGGCCAGGGTATGTCGAAAGTGTCATAACTCAAAGGAAACTGGAAGTACCGAGTGTTTAAGAGGACAAATATACCGGTAATCGTGGTTGAATCACTGTTCATAACTAATAATAAGAGAATTATTTCTCACTTGCAGACTTATGTAAATGCTAATCTGATCTAATCTGCAGAAACTTAGAATTTCTTGTAAATAAATAAAGTAGCTTAGTTTATTTTTATTTTTATTTTGTTTCTCTTTATTCTTGTAATAAGTGTCAGTTTGTGTGTCAAACTAATTCTTATTGCACGTGATAAGCATTAAAAGTTATAATTCTTAGTGAATTATATAAGTCTTGTTGCTTATGGTATAAATGTTTAAAAGATGGATTTTCTAATTAATACATAAGTTGTTTAATTTAGGAAATGAAATGTTTTGAAAATTGAAAAGTCAAATATTTTTGAATGTGTTTCATTAAATTTTAAAATTTCAATTGTTTTTGGTGGATAAGTATGCTTGACAAAGATTTGACTTGCCTTAGATTTTATTTTTTTTTGTTTTGCATATTGATGATGCTTTGATTGATTTTGATGGATTGATGAAGTTTGTTAAGTGTGCAGGTTACAGATAATAAACTCATTTTAAATGAAATTGGCATCAAAAGTTTTAAAGTGTTTGATTGAAGGCAGAATTGTTTTCGCTTGTTTGTCAGCCCATAGAATTGCATTGCAACGGACAACAAAAGGTGTTCAGAAATTGCTTCTACAAAGATTACAAGTGATACAAGGATGATCTGCTTTAATAACCTAAGACTTAGTGTGATAGGTTATAGTTGTATTATCAAGATCACAACCTAAGATGTATATGATAGGTTGTTGATATGATGTAATACATACTTACATTAAAATGCTATGTATTTGTTTGAGTTAAACATCAATGAAGAAATGATCGTTTTATGTCAAGATAATAATGTAAGATTTATTTGATACATTATTGAGATGACAAGTTAGTACGGATGATTTTTGATAGCATATTCGAGTAGATACAGGTTTTAGTAACGAGTATCTACAGGTTTATGTTTCTGGAATTTCTAGAATTTTTCCTTGTTTAAATTTATGGAAAATTCGCGAAATTTGGCTAAGGAATGGAGATTATGTGGTTTAAAATCTGGAAATTCGAATCACCTCGTGCTGACGTCAGCATGCCTCGCGCTGACGTCATCACGAAGTTCACGAACTCCGTGTTCGGCCCGGCCTATGTGGATTCGATATATATATGGGTTATTACTATTCATTAATTACCATTAATCGAAATTAACCCTAAGTAAATCACACGAATCACTTTCCCGTGCTACTATTCATTCGTTACTTTTCGATCGATTTCACTTCTTTTCATATTAATCATCCTAGTTTGTTGGTAAATACTTGATCTAGGATAGATTATTGATGATTTAACTATGGATTTGAACGATTTAATGTCGTTATAATGCCCAAATTTGATTTTGCCTTGCGTGAACAGTAACTCGGACGAACCACAAGATTGATCTTTGATTTGATGATTGGACTTAAATTGGACGACTAAAATTAGATAAATTAATGTTTAAACATGTTAAATCTAACAAAAATTTAAGTAAACAAGTGTTAAATCAGATTAATCAAAGAAAATTGTGTTTCGGTCACTATTCACACGAAGAACACGAACCAACTTCGTGTTCATCGAATTCGTTTCGATTTTGTTTTCTGGGCATAACACGAACCATAAACAAGTCCAAGATGATGTTTTGATCGATTTTAACATCATATGGAGATGTTTTTGTGCTTCGTGTTCTGGGTTTCATACTGGCTCGTGCTGACGTCACGACGGAGACTTCCTCGTGATGACGTCATCACGAAGCAGTCGACCAAAACCCATTTTTAATTTTCGTTTATTCTAACAAGTTTTTCTTGTCGTTTTGTCTGTTTTTGTGCAGGTATGGCAGGACAAGGTAATAATGCTCGTGTTGTCGCAAGGAGCACAATGTTGCACTCGATCTCAGCATTACGCAGACGGGTGCATGCAGAGTTTCACGGTGTCCTTCAATTTCTTGCACGTTCTCGTGTCCATTTTGCTGTGACAGAGAATCCTCCGTTGGTGATAAGTCTCATTAGAGAGTTTTGGAACTCAGCCCGTTCGGTGCAGATGGGTGCTCATACATACATACGCACTACTGTTGGGGACGTTCATTCTCTTTTTTACTGGAGACTTACGGACTATTTTACACTTAGGTGATGTCGCCATAGAGCAAGGTCCGACTGAATTCTCTGAGGAATTTTGCGACGGTGCTCTACGTCGTTGGGGTATACTGGAGCTATTTCTCACCCATACTTCAGGAATCATCTACGTGGCAAATGGAAGCTTCTTGCTTACTATTTGTTGAGGGCCATTAGTCATAGGAGTACAGGCTATGACCAGATGAATATTCAGAACGCTTCTCAGATGGTTGCCTTAGTGCTGAACAAGCCACAGCTTCTCCAGTATTTTTTGATTTGCTGGGACAGTTGTTTGGTACAGACAAGAAATTCTTTCTGTTTCCAAGATTTGTGATGATATCATTCGTCACTATGCAGCTGATTTGCCATTTGACGGTCCTACGTTCAATCTAGGTCGTCTACTTATAAGGCATTTGCTGAAAGTTTGAAGCACTTGTCGGGAAGAAATGTTCCGATTGAGGTTGATAATCCACCTTTGTTCGGACATTTGCTTAATCCTAACTATGTCGCACCTCGACAAGGTTGGAGGATGAAGAAGCTGGTGCTGCTGCTGGTGATGATGATCAGGCTCAGGATGCTCCTCAGAAGAAAAAGCTGATCAGTTGAGGGACTCAATGATGTTTCTTTGTATGCTGGTGATTTGGAGCATGATTCTGATATGGATGCTCTCTTGGAGGATATTGATGATCCTACAAATCTTGTATCTACATCTGCTGGGGTTTCTACTTCTACCTCTGCTCCAGTTGATGTTACTGCTGGTCCTTCTGAAGTCCGGTTAATGTTGTTGAGGACTCGGAAGAAGAAGAAGAGAAGAAAGACTGCAAGAGCAGAAGAAGACATGCAAGAGAAGACTGCAAGATCTGAGGTGATAGAGATTGCTGCATACACTGAAGCCATGGAGAGGTCTCATGCACCTGTTGTTGGTGATACTCCAGTGGTTGGCTTTAAGAGCTTCTGTCTCTGAGGTTCTGCATCTGTGTCTGCTTCTGCTGCTGGTGTTAGTGTTGGGGAGAGAAGGTGAGACCAAAGTTTATTATAAGGGAATTGGTTCTCGCGCACAAGTTGTCACTGAAGCTACCACTGTTACGATTCCTGCTGTTCCGGAGTCTACAGTTTCGACATGTTGCTCCTAGACCTTCGTCTGCTCCCATTCAGGCGACAGTTCCTGTTTCTACTGTTATGGGACGTCTGTTGGCTCCTCTGCAAAGACCACAGATGCCTCCCACAGGAACTACTAGTGCTCGTATGCCTTCGTTTGAAGCTGCGATGCCCCCTAGGTTCTACATCTGACGTTGCTTCTACTTCACGTCCACTGTACTGTTCAAGTGCAGTTGAGTCGTTTATTTTCAGAAAGAAGATGTTGGAGATGAGGGTTACAGCTTTGGAGAGTCAGCTAAAGCTCCAAGCTGCTAAGCATCAGGAAGAGATGGACGTTATGACAGCTCTTGTTCATTCTCTTGGATCTAGACTTGACCAATTCTTGGCTCAAGGGGGAGGATGATGTAGAGATGATGAGCTTGCAAAGAAGACTAAGATGATGATCATGAAGATCAAGATCCAGCTCAAGGTCAAGATCAAAACACACCAGGTGAGCCAGAGAATCAGGGTCAAGGTCAAGATGTGATGATGCTGCTATGGATACAGAGACTGCTGATTCAGGGGGAGTCATCAAGACAAAGAGAGTCAGAGATTGCTGGTACAGCTGGTGCTAGTACTTCTGGGACTCAAGATAAAGGCAAAGCTGTGATGACAACTCCAGATGCAGATCCTGATGATCCAGATAACAATGGTGATGGGGAAGATTCCAATTCAGGTAACTCCGATTCTATTTCTGATAGAATAGAAAGGGAGATAGTGAATGATCCTCTAATCATAAAGAAAAAGAAAATAGCAAAGGAAAATCTACTCAGGATAGTGAGTCAACTAAGACTGTTTTACTACCAATGCTCTACAGAGTCAGATTTGCACCCTTTAATTGTGCATAGACTAGAAAAGAGATTGGGATATGATCCACAAGTCATATGAGAGCTAGAGCTGAGATTATGGATTATATGATTATTATGATCCAGGATCACTTAGGGATCAAATGAAAGAACAGTCAGGGTTAACTCATACATCTTCAGAGTCAGAGTCAGATTCGGATTCAGATTCGGATTATGAACCTTAGTGCTATTAATTTTGTATTAATAACTTGAGTTATAGTAACAGTTTAGAGTGTTAATCAAAGTGTATTCAACTTAGAATAGTTATCAAAGAATTATTCTGTTCGGTTAACATATTGACAGTGTAATTTTAAAATACTCGAGTAATGAAAAATAATGATTATAAGATAAATATGAATGTATGTGTTACATTATATTTATGATATAATATTATTGTTGTAAGTTAAAATAGATAAAGATTATAAGATAAATTTAATGTAATTGACATTATATTTATGATATAGTATTATTTATTTTAATTTCTTTAATGTATTTATACTATTTTATTATGTCTTGACTTGTGATTTATGTTCTTTATCTTTGTATATGTAAATCGTTTGAATTGCAGATAAGCTTCAAACAATAGGTGCATGGACGATCTGATATTGAAGAGATCTAAAGTATCGATGATGAAGATTTGAAGAAGGAGAGTTCATTACTTCGGAAGCTGATAGACAAAGGTTGCTTGAGACACCTTATGACTTTGATCGTGTCTTTAATGAAGATGAAGTCATTCAAGTGAACCCTAGCTCAAGTAGAACATCTCAATCTTAATCCAATCAAACATAGTCGATGAAGGACATAACAATATTTTTGATTATACTGGAATATAGATGCTACACGAGAGGTTGACCTTGGAAGATTTAATATACCTCCGGTGCAGCAAGATCATGAGTTATTATTGATAGACTAATTCCAGGTTATAGAGGACATACTGGTTTGATGATACGTGATACGTATAAACCATCAATGTTTTGGGAATATGTCTCAGACAAGGATGCACCCAAATACTTCTCAGTGATTCAAAGTTGGTTCTATGATCACAGAATCAAATTGTTTATTATCAAGAGAAAGGAGGGTTGCCAGTATATGTCAATAAGTCGAAGACATTTCCACTCTCTCAGTGATTCAGATATGATAGATTTGGGAAGACACTGGTTCGTTAATCTTCAGAGCAATGGACTTGCAGATTTCTACTGGAATAGATTCAGAGATGAAAGAATTAAGTATTTCAGTGATAGAGGTCTGAAGCCAGAAAAAAGGTTGATAAAGCCAACACCTTTGAAGAAGATTAAGAATCCAGATGGCACATTTGGTTTGTCCAGAGAAGAATAAATGTGTTAAGAAGGTTCCCGCTATCAGATGGGATCAAGATATGCTGACGGAGATGACATTTTGGCAGATAGATATCAAGTCAGGCGAAGCACAGATGTTGTTGATGATTCAAAGAAACAAATGTTGCTACGCATGTATGATCCAATGCAGGTTGTCAATTTGTCAAGAGGTGATCAAAGAAGACTTTTGGATACACCTTGCTCAGCTGTGGATTTTGGAGAGTGAGTTGAGGAAAGACGCTATCGCAACATTCTCGCTCATTGTTTGCAAGAGAGAATTCATGCGAATAGCATCAGACTTTTGTTTAATGGATAATTTTGAAGTTCAAGTTTTGAAGACTTTAAAGAGATCTAGTTGCAATCGTCAAGGGGGAGTCTGTAGATGCAGATTCGTTGTGACAATCGCAACATAGATTTGATTATTGTTTATGTTTTAGGACTGGTTGTAATCATTTAAATAAGAACTTGTGTTGATATTAATGATTACGTTTGGACTTCAATTATATATGTTATGGTTTGTATATGGTTGTGTGTTATATATTGTTTTGCAGGTACAAGAACATAGAATCAAGGTTTATAAGTGTCGTGAACACTTAAACGGTGATTGGATGTTATGTACGAGTCAAACAAAAGAACAAAGGATCGTCCCTCGTGCTGACGTCATCAGCATGTAGGATGAACCTCGTGCTGACGTCAAC